>NC_138297.1:74087500-74100000 GCF_965601325.2 Salmo salar
GGAACTCAGATAATCTGGTTTTCCTCTGTTCGTCGTCTCTGTGTAGGAACTCAGATAATCTGGTTTTCCTCTGTTCGTCGTCTCTGTGTAGGAACTCAGATAATCTGGTTTTCCTCTGTTCGTCGTCTCTGTGTAGGAACTCAGATAATCTGGTTTTCCTCTGTTCGTCGTCTCTGTGTAGGAACTCAGATAATCTGGTTTTCCTCTGTTCGTCGTCTCTGTGTAGGAACTCAGATAATCTGGTTTTCCTCTGTTCGTCGTCTCTGTGTAGGAACTCAGATAATCTGGTTTTCCTCTGTTCGTCGTCTCTGTGTAGGAACTCAGATAATCTGGTTTTCCTCTGTTCGTCGTCTCTGTGTAGGAACTCAGATAATCTGGTTTTCCTCTGTTCGTCGTCTCCGTGTAGGAACTCAGATAATCTGGTTTTCCTCTGTTCGTCGTCTCTGTGTAGGAACTCAGATAATCTGGTTTTCCTCTGTTCGTCGTCTCTGTGTAGGAACTCAGATAATCTGGTTTTCCTCTGTTCGTCGTCTCTGTGTAGGAACTCAGATAATCTGGGTTTCCTCTGTTCGTCGTCTCTGTGTGAAATACAGAGCAGTTTTAACATATGCAGTTTCAGCATGACTGAGTAGTTGTATTTCCACTCTGGGAGGAATAGGCTATTATTGGTGGTGATTATGATCCTGTACTGCCTCCTGATTGGCTTCTGCTGCCTGAATGAAATGTCTTCAGGTGAAATATTCCTGCCCTGCAACATCTAGTAACAAACACTGCATAGTGAGTTGAGCTGTACAGAGGCGCACACTTGATAACAAATTCTACAAGTTAATGTTTTACCTCCTGTTGACGGTGAGAAAGATGCAGGAAGGCCTTGGTCAACTGGCTGGGATGTAAGCTCTGTGGGTCTATCTGTCTGTATGTCCTCCTCTCTCTCCTTCATCAACCTTAGAAAACAGGTGTCAATAGTTTACTGCCTGAGATCTGGGCTATAGAGCAGCTTTCTGACCATGGCAGCTGTGTCTTATTGGGTCACTACAACACTGTCACGTCCTGACCATAATAAGATGTTATTTTCTATGGTAGAGTAGGTCAGGGCGTGACAGGGGGTGTTTTGTGTTTTTCTATGTTTTCTATTTCTATGTTCTTAGGTTCTAGTTTTTGTATTTCTATGTTGGTTTGTTTGGGATGATCTCCAATTAGAGGCAGCTGGTCCTCGTTGTCTCTAATTGGAGATCATATTTAAGTAGGTGTTTTTCTTCCTGGGTTTTGGTGGGTGATTATTTTTGAGTTGTGTTTGTTTCTCCTCTGCGTCACGGTTTGTTGTTTTGTCTATTCAGTTATTTGATGTATTGCATAGTTTCACAGAGTAAATAAAAATGTGGAACTACACACCTTGGTCCTCTCCTTTTGACAGCTGTGACAAACACAATACTGTAGTGTCTATTGGGTCACTACAACACAATACTGTAGTGTCTATTGGGTCACTACAACAACACAATACTGTAGTGTCTATTGGGTCACTACAACAACACAATACTGTAGTGTCTATTGGGTCACTACAACAACACAATACTGTAGTGTCTATTGGGTCACTACAACACAATACTGTAGTGTCTATTGGGTCACTACAACAACACAATACTGTAGTGTCTATTGGGTCACTACAACACAATACTGTAGTGTCTATTGGGTCACTACAACAACACAATACTGTAGTGTCTATTGGGTCACTACAACAACACAATACTGTAGTGTCTATTGGGTCACTACAACAACACAATACTGTAGTGTCTATTGGGTCACTACAACACAATACTGTAGTGTCTATTGGGTCACTACAACAACACAATACTGTAGTGTCTATTGGGTCACTACAACAACACAATACTGTAGTGTCTATTGGGTCACTACAACAACACAATACTGTAGTGTCTATTGGGTCACTACAACAACACAATACTGTAGTGTCTATTGGGTTACTGTAGTAATGTCCTCTGAGTGTGTCCTATCTGATGTTGTACTGTATGGATGCATCCCAAACGGCACCCTATTCCCTATATTGTGCAATATACTACTATGACAGAGAGATTCCCTGCTGTTCCAGGCTTCTCTGTGGAGATGACAGAGAGATTCCCTGCTGGTCCAGGCTTCTCTGTGGAGATGACAGAGAGATCCCCCTGCTGGTCCAGGCTTCTCTGTGGAGATGACAGAGAGATCCCCCTGCTGGTCCAGGCTTCTCTGTGGAGATGACAGAGAGATTCCCCTGCTGGTCCAGGCTTCTCTGTGGAGATGACAGAGAGATCCCCCTGCTGTTCCATGCTTTCTCTCTGGAAACACTGAGCTAGAGAGACTGTGTGTGTTCATAATTTAGAAGTCAATGAGATTATTCAGGGCTTGAGAGTCACACTATAAAGTCACCAATTCGACTCAAACTGTTACCGATAACCTGAACTGAACTGATGTAAAGATTCTGCAGTGGGTTTCCCCGGGCCCCTGTCCATATTCTGTACACTCCAGTGTATAGTGGACCAATAGCCTGTCCTGATGGAGGTCTGGGCTGTATAGACGTGCCCACGACAGAAGTGGAACCTGGAGTGGAGTTGGAGTGTGAGACATCTCGGTTCTCGCTGGTCCGTTGGGACCTGATCTAAAAGTCTGATATAGACCCTGTGGCAAGTGTGCCTCTCCTTTGGTCTCTGAATCTTGGATGCCCTTCTTGAGATTTGAATTCCTTCACAGACCAGAGTAGAGGATTAGGAAGGGGAAAAAAAGTCATAAATAAACATCTAGCTGGATTTTATTTGAAAGAGTCACAAAGTTACATTAGATATGGTAATTTACTCACGACTGGGAAGATGGAGAACCGAGATGTGTGGCTTGGAGGAGGAGGAGGATGAGGAGGAGAAGGAGGAGGAGGAGGAGGTAGGAGGAGGAGGAGGTAGGAGGAGGAGGAGGAGAAGGAGGAGGAGGAGGAAGGAGGGAGAAGGAGGAGGAAGGAGGAGGAGTAGGAGGGAGGAGGAGGAAGGAGTAGGAGGGAGGAGGAGGAAGGAGGAGGAGGGTGAGGAGGAGGAGGAAGGAGGAGTAGGAGGAGGAGGAGGAGGAGGAGGAGGAGGGGGGGAGGAGGAGGAGGGGGAGGAGGAGGGAGGAGTAGGAGGGAGGAGGAGGAGGGTGAGGAGGAGGAGGGGGAGGAGGAGGAGGAAGGAGGAGTAGGAGGGGGGAGGAGGGGGAGGAGGAGGGGGAGGAGGGGGAGGAGGAGGAGGAAGCATGAGGAGGAGGAGGAGGAGGAGGAGGAGGAGTAGGAGGGAGGTTGAAGAGGAGGGGGAGGAGGAGGAGGAGGGTCTGAGGAAGAGGAGGGGTGAGGAGGAGGAGGAGGAGGTTGAGGAAGGGTGAGGAGGAGGTTGAGGAGGGGGGAGGAGGAGGGAGGAGGAGGAGGGTCTGAGGATAAGTAGGGGTGAGGAGGAGGAGGAGGGCAGGAGGTTGAGGAGGAGGAGGAGGAGGGTGGTGAGGAGGAGGAGGTTCTGAGAAAGAGTAGGGATGAGAAGGAGGAAGAGGAGGAGGAGGGGGTGAGGAGGAGGTTAAGGAAGGGGGGAGGGGGAGGAGGAAGAGGGTCTGAGGAAGAGTAGGGGTGAGGAGGCGGAGGTTAGAGGTGTAGGAGGTTGAGGAGGGGGGAGGAGGAGGAGGAGGTGTAGGAGGTTGAGGAGGGGTGAGGAGGAGGTTGAGGAGGGGGGAGGAGGAGGAGGAGGTGTAGGAGGTTGAGGAGGGGGGAGGAGGAGGAGGAGGAGTAGGAGGTTGAGGAGGGGGGAGGAGGAGGTGGAGGTGTAGGAGGTTGAGGAGGGGGGATGAGGAGGAGGAGGTGAAGGAGGTTGAGGAGGGGGGAGGCGGAGGGGTGAGGAGGAGGGGTGAGGAGGTGGAGGAGGGGAGGTTGAGGGGAGGTTGAGGAGGAGGAGTAGGAGGAGGGGGTGAGGAGGAGGAGTAGGTTGAGGAGGGGTGAGGAGGAGGAGGTGTAGGAGGTTGAGGAGGGGGGAGGAGGAGGAGTAGGTTGAGGAGGGGTGAGGAGGAGGAGGTGTAGGAGGTTGAGGAGGGGGGAGGAGGAGGTTGAGGAGGGATGAGGACGAGGTTGAGGAAGGGGAGTAGGTGGATGTGTAGGAGGTTGAAGAGGAGTGAGGAGGAGGGAGGCAGAGCAGGTGTAGGAGGTTGAGGAGGGGTGAGGAGGAGGGGTGGGAGGAGGAGGAGGAGATTGAGGAAGGGTGAGGATGGTGAGGAGGGGTGAGAAGGAGGTTGAGGAGTGGTAAGGAGGGGTGAGGAGGAGGAGGTTGAGGAGGGGTGAGGAGGAGGTTGAAGCAATAAATGGAATGTTGGGACTGACTAAAGGCTGTATCCATGGTGACAGAAGGTCATTCTTTCTCTGTCTCCATCCATCGCCGGCACCAATCAATCAATTATTGTCAGAGCAGGTCTGAACGGAACAGCTAAAAAAGAAAGAGCTCAATTTATATGAATCTTCTCTGGAGATTTCCCCAGTTTTATACACCGATGCACAGTTAATGGACACTAAAAGATGATTGGAATCTGTGTGGGTAGCTGGACAGGTAGGATGACTGACAGTAGGTGGTCACAGGTCAGGTGACTGAGAGGAAGGAGGAGAATGAGGCAGGAATGTCTTTCACCATAAAGTGGCAATTCAATATGAAGCATGAATGAGTCGTTTTGGTTCAATTAAATAAAAATTGCAAAATATAAATGATCATAACCATTCGTCATAATCATGAGAATTGATAACACAAATAAATCGATAATTTATCAATTATTCAATCTGTAATCTCAATCAGTTTGATATCAGGATTTATCAATTCAGCTAATAATATTTACGTTTCATATTTCATCCTTCCAGGTTTGTCTTCATATCTAAGTGTAATTTCATTACATTTTAAACAGATATCAATGGCATAATTGTCCTGTGATGATCTGTAGGGCAGTGATCATTGACCATTTACTTAACACAGTAGGTTTGAAGCGTGCGCTCCAAGCCGCGTTCTGCGGTAACAATGATAAACAATAACTGATGGCCCGCTCTCCCTATCGCAACAGATAGTTCAGATGAAAGAGAACAGATTCGGTGGATTTACATTGAGTCGTGGTTTAACGGTTGTCCAAAGGAGTAGACCCAGGTGCAGCGTTGTAAGTGTTCATCTTGATATTTATTTTTACTCAGAACACTTCAACAAAATAAAAAACCTAAGTATGGTTCCCAATCAGAGACAACGATAGGCAGCTGCCTCTGATTGGAAACCATACCTGGCCAAAACATAGAAATATAAACCATAGAATGCCCACCCCACACCCTGACCTAACCACATAGAGAAATAAACCCTCTCTCTCAGGTCAGGGCGTGACACGTGGACGCACAGAATGTCTGGATTATGTCTATATTAGACGGAGTTGGGGAAGAGAGAGCAACGAGGTCGGGCGGTGGCAATTTCCTGCTTTTAATGACTTGAGATCTGTCGGACATTTCCACCGGAACTAATTAATATGAATTTGAAAACAAACCCAATTTTGATAAACTCCCATATCTATTGGGTGAAATATCACAGTGTTCCATCACAGCAGGATGATTTGTGACCTGTTGCCACAAGAAAAGGGCAACCAGTGAAGAACAAACCCCATTGTAAATACAACCCATATTTATATTGATTTATTTCCCCTTTTGTACTTTCACTTTTTGCACATCGTTACAACACTGTGTATATATACATAATGTGACATTTGTAATGTGTTAATTATTTTGGAACTTCTGTGAGTGTAATGTTTACTGTAAATTTTTTATTGTTTATTTCACTTTTGTTAAATATCAATTTCACTTGCTTTGGCAATGTTAACATATGTTTACCATGCCAATAAAGCCCTTAAACTGAAATGAATTGAATTGAGAAAGAGAGAGAGAGAGAAATGTGAGAGAGAGAGAGAATGTACAGCTGAAGTCAGAAGTTTACATACACTTAGGTTGGAGTCATTAAAACTCGATTTTCAACCTCTCCACAAATTTCTTGTTAACAAACTATAGTTTTGGCAAGTCGGTTAGGGCATCTACTTTCTGCATGACACAAGTAATTTTTCCAACAATTGTTTACAAACAGATTTATTTCACTTATATCTATCTCACTGTATCACAATTCCAGTGGGTCAGAAGTTTACATACACTAAGTTGACTGTGCCTAGCTTGGGAAATTCCAGAAAATTATGACATGGCTTTAGAAGCTTCTGATAGGCTAATTGACCTAATTTGAGTCAATTGGAGGTGTACCTGTGGATGTATTTCAAGGCCTACCTTCAAACTCAGTGCCTCTTAGCTTGACAACATGGGAAAATCAAAAGAAATCAGCTAAGACCTCAGAAAGAAAATTGTAGACCTCCACAAGTCTGGTTCATCCTTGGGAGCAATTTCCAAACGCCTGAAGGTACCACGTTCGTCTGTACAAACAGTACGCAAGTATAAACACCATGGGACCACACAGCCGTCATACCGCTCAGGAAGAATACGCATTCTGTCTCCTAGAGATGAACGTACTTTGGTGCGAAAAGTGCAAATCAATCCCAGAACAACAGCAAAGGACCTTGTGAAGATGCTGAAGGAAACAGGTACAAAAGTATCTATATCCACAGTAAAACGAGTCCTATATCGACACAACCTGAAAGCCGCTCATCAAGGATGAAGCCACTGCTCCAAACCGCCATAACAAAGCCAGACTACGGTTTGCAACTGCACATGGGGACAAAGATCGTACTTTTTGGAGAAATGTTCTCTTGTCTGATGTAACAAAAATAGAACTGTTTGGCCATAATGACCATCGTTATGTTTGGAGGAAAAAGGGGGAGGCTTGCAAGCCGAAGAACACCATCCCAACCGTGAAGCACGGGGGGTGGCAGCATCATGTTGTGGGGGTGCTTTGCTGCAGGAGGGACTGGTGCACTTCCCAAAATAGATGGCATCATGAGGCAGGAAAATGATGTGGATATATTGAAGCAACATCTCAAGACATCAGTCAGGAAGTTAAAGCTTGGTCACAAATGGGTCTTCCAAATGGACAATGACCTCAAGCATACTTCCAAAGTTGTGGCAAAATGGCTTAAGGACAACAAAGTCAAGGAGTTGGAGTGGCCATCACAAAGCCCTGACCTCAATCCTACAGGACATTTTTGGGCAGAACTGAAAAAGCGTGTGCGAGCAAGGAGGCCTTCAAACCTAACTCAGTTACACCAGCTCTGTCAGGAGGAATGGGCCAAAATTCACCCAACTTTTTGTGGGAAGCTTGTGGAAGGCTACCAGAAACGTTTGACCCAAGTTAAACAATTTAAAGGCAATGCTACCAAATACTAATTGAGTGTATGTAAACTTCTGACCCACTAGGAATGTGATAAAATAAATAAAAGCTGAAATAAATCATTCTCTCTACTATTATTCTGACATTTCACATTCTTAAAATAAAGTGGTGATCCTAACTGACCTAAGACAGGGAATTTTTACTAGGATTAAATGTCAGGAATTGTGAAAAACTGAGTTTAAATGTATTTGGCTAAGGTGTACGTAAACTTCTGACTTCAACTGTAAATAGAGAGAGAGAGAGAGAGAGAGAGCGAGACAGAGACAGATAAGCAAGTGGAGCAAGATCACTCATGTTTTTCTCAGTACCCAGCAATACAAACACTGTGAAGAAGTGTGTGTGTCACTTTCTCCATAGTAGCTCAACATGATGGAAGGTTGCAGAGTGCAAACACAACACCTCCATATTTGATCTCTCTCTCTCGCTCTCTGAACATGCTCTAGAGTTTTTATCCCCTGGTAAACAAGCTGGTGGCTATTTACAGTACATATGCCTGGAGAGAGATCAGAGAGTAGAACTTTTGTTATACATTCTAGCCCTTTATAAAGGCATCGGAGCTCTTTCTTATATCAGTGCTATTCAATACATGTTCTAGAGTTTATATCCCTGTAATACAAAAATGTCATGACAAGAACAAGAACATCACTTGTTAATCTTTATGTTTGACCCAAAGAAACTTGAAGACTGGATGTAAATATCAAATCCAATTGTATTTGTCACATGCGCCGAATACAACAGACCTTAACCAACAATGCAGTTTTAAGAAAAATAAGTCTTAAGAAAGTACTTACTAAAATACACTGAAGTAAAAAAAAATAATAAGAAAAAATTGAAAAATAACAAATAATTATTAAGGAGCAACAATAATATAACAGTAGCGAGGCTTTATACAGGGAGTACCGGTACAGAGTCAAAGTTCGGGGGCACCGGTTAGTCGAGGTAATTGAGGTAATATGTACAGTACCAATCAAAAGTTTGGACACTTCTACTCATTCAACTGATTGGCTCAAACACATTAAGAAGGAAAGAAATTACACAAATTAACTTAACAAGTCACACCTGTTGATTGAAAATGCATTCCAGGTGACTACCTCATGAAGTTGGTTGAGAGAATGCCAAGCGTGTGCAAAGCTGTCATCAAGGCAAAGGGTGGCTACTTTGAAGAATCCCCCAAAAATTTAATATATTTTGATTTGTTTAACACTTTTTTGATTACTACATGATTTAATGTGTTATTACATAGTTTTGATGTCTTCACTATTGTTCTATAATGTAGAAAATAGTAAAATAAAGAAAAACCCTTGAATAAGTAGGTGTGTCCAAACTTTTGACTGGTACTGTACATGTAGGTAAAGGGACTACACATGGATAATAAACAGAGAGTAGCAGCAACGTTAAAATGGGGGAGGGGGACGACAATGCAATGGGTCTGGGTAGACATTTGATTAGCTGTTCAGGAGTCTTATGGCTTTGGGGGTAGAAGCTGTTATAAGAAGCCTTTTGGACCTAGACTTGGCGCTCCGGTACCTCTCGCCGTGCTGTAGCAGAGAGAACAGTCTAAGACTAGGGTCGCTTGGGTCTTCTGCAATATTTAGGGCGTTCCTCTGACACCGCCTGGTATAGAGCTCCTGGATGGCAGGAAGCTTGGCCCCGGTGATGTACTGGGCCGTACACACTACCCTCTGTAGTGCCTTTCCGTCGGAGGCCGAGCAGTTGCCTTACCAGGCGGTGATGCAACCGGTCAGGATGCTCTCAATGGTAAAGCTGTAGAACTTTTTGAGGATCTGAGGACCCATAACAAATCTTTTCAGTCTCCTGAGGGGGAATAGGATTTGTCATGCCCTCTTCACAACTGTCTTGGTATGCTTGGGCCATGTTAGTTTGTTGGTGATGTGGACACCAAGGAACTTGAAGTTCTCAACCTGCTCCACTGCAGCCCCGTCGATGAGAATGGGGGCGTGCTCGGTCCTCCTTTTCCTGTATTCCACAATCATCTCCTTTGTCTTGATCACGTTGAGGGAGAGGTTGTTATTCTGGCACCACACTGCCATTTCTGTGACCTCCTCCCTATAGGCTGTCTCATTGTTGGTGATCTGTTGTTTCGTCGGAAAACTTAATGATTTTGTTGGAGTCATGCTTGGCCATGCAGTTATGGGTGAACAGGGAGTACAGGAGGGGACTAAGCACGCACCCCTGAGGAGCCCCCGTGTTGAGGGTCAGTGAAGCAGATGTGTTGTTACCTACCCTTAACACCTGGGGGCGGCCCGTCAGGAAGTCCAGGATCCAGTTGCAGAAGGAGGTGTTTAGTCCCAGGGTCCTTAGCTTAGTGATGAGCTTTGAGGACACTGTGGTGTTGAACACTGAGCTGTAGTCAATGTATAGTATTCTTACGTTGGTGTTCCCTTTGTCCAGGTGGGAAGGGCAGTGGGGAGTGCAATAGAGATTGCATTATCTGTGGATCTGTTAGGGCGGTATGCAAATTGGAATAGGTCTAGGGTTTCTGGGATAATGGTGTTGATGTGAGCCATGACCAGCCTTTCAAAAGCACTTCATGGCTACAGACATGAGTACTACAAGTCGGTAGTCATTTAGGCAGGTTTCCTTGGTGTTCTTTGGCACTGGGTCTATGGTGGTCTGTTTGAAACATGTTGGTATTACAGACTCGGTCAGGGACAGGTTGAAAATGTCAGTGAAGACACTTGCCAGTTGGTCAGCGCATGCTCTGAGTACACGTCCTGGTAATCCGCCTGGCCCTGCGGCCTTGTGAACATTGACCTGTTTGTAGGTCTTACTCAAGTCGGCTACAGAGAGCATGATCACACATTCATCTGGAACAGCTGATGTTCTCATGCATGTTTCAGTGTTACTTGCCTCGAATCGAGCATAGAAGTTGTTTAGCTCATCTGGTAGTCTCCTGTCACTGGGAAGCTCGTGGCTGTGCTTCCCTTTGTAGTCCGTAATAGTTTGCAAGCCCTACCACATCCGACGAGCGTCAGAGACGGTGTAGTACGATTCAATCTTAGTCCTGTATTGATGCTTTGCCTGTTTGATGTTTCGTCGGAGGGCATACTGGGATTTCATACAAGTGTCTGGGTTAGAGTCCTGCTCCTTGAAGTGGCAGTTCTACCCTTTAGCTTAGTGCGGATGTTGCCTGTAATCTATGGCTTCTGGTTGGGGTACGTACGGTCACTGTGGGGACGACGTCATCAATGCACTTTTTGATGAAGCCAGTTACTGATGTGGTGTACTCCTCAATGCCATCAGAAGAATCAGTCTGTGCTAGCAAAACAGTCCTGTAGCTTAGCATCTGCGTCATCTGACCACTTCCTTATTGAGCGAGTCACCTGTACTTCCTGTTTGTAAGCATCAGAATGATAGAGTTATGGTCAGATTTGCCAAATAGATAGCATGGGAGAGCTTTGTGTGTGGAGTAGAGGTGGTCTAGAGTTTTGTTTTGCCTCTGGTTGCACATGTAACATGCTTTTAGTGGTGTAATACTCTACAACATATCTGGTGATGACAAGGTGGCCTGCTGTGCTGGAACGGAGTGCACGTGTGGGTTGGTAGGAGAGAAGAAGGTCAGAAGTAAAGTGGGGCAAGGTGGTGAAGGTCTTTGTAGGTCAGAAGGAGGATCTTGTAATCAATGCGTTGGAAGGATTTCGTGTCGGTGAGGAGTCAGCCTGCAGAGTTTTGAACCATTTGGAGCTTATTGAGGGACCTTCAGTTGAAGACAGAGAGTAGTGAGTTGCAGTAGTCAAGACAGTAAGGGTTAAATACATGTATGAGAAAGGATTTGACTTTGGCAATGTTGCAGAGGTGGAAGAATGAGGATTTGACAGTCTGTCTTAGGTAGTGGGCAAAGGTTGAGGGAAGGAGTCCAGGATGACGCCAAGGTTATGAGCATTGAGAGAGGGAGAGACAGTGGTGTCGTCATTGGCGAGGGTGAGGTTGTAGAGAGAGTATGTAGATGAGGAAGAGTAAGGGACCCAGAACAGAGCCCTGGGGGACAACCCTGTATAACTGCAGCAGAGTCTGAGGATCTGACCAAGAGGGAGGATGTAGATGAGGAAGAGTAAGGGACCCAGAACAGAGCCCTGGGGGACAACCCTGTATAACTGCAGCAGAGTCTAAGGATCTGACCAAGAGGGAGTATGTAGTGGGGCCGGTTTGTGAGGTATGATTGTAGCCAGGAGAGAGAGGTGCCCTCAACACCAAGGCCCCCAAGCCTGGTGAGGCGGATCTGATGGCTCACTGTCAAAAGCAGCACTCAGGTCAAGGACAATCAGGTAGTTGAGGGCACCAGCATCAGCAGAGGTGAGGAGGTCATTGATAACTTTGAGGAATGCAGTTTCAGTACTTTGGAGGTTTGCGGATATGCCTCTAGTGGTGTGGGGTCTGTGCTTTGGCAAAGTGGGTGGGGTTTGCCCAAACCTGCCTTGTTTGCCCTGTCCGGGGGTATCATCGGACGGGGCCACAGTGGCTCACGATCCCTCCTGTGGCAGCCTCCAGTATCTATGCAATAGTCTATGTGTCAGGGGGTTAGGGTCAGTCTGTTATATCTGGAGTACTTCTCCTGTCTTATCCAGTGTCCTGTGTGAATTTAAGCATGCTTCCTCTAATTCTCTCTTTGTCCTTCTCTCTCCCCTCCAGAAGGACCTGAGCCCCAGGACCATGTCTCAGGACTATCTGGCTTGATGACTCTTTGCTGTGCCCAGTCTACCTGCTCATACTGCTGCTCCAGTTTCAACTGTTCTGCCTGCAGCTATGGAACCCTGACCTGTTCACCAGACATGCTACCTTGTCCCAGACCTGCTGTTTTGGACTCTCTCTCTACCGCACCTGCTCTGAATGCTTTGCTATGAAAAGCCAACTGACATTTACTCCTGAGGTGCAACCACTGTGATTATTATTATTTGACCTGCTGGTCATCTATGACCGTTTGAACATCTTGGCCATGTTCTGTTATAATCTCCACCCGGCACAGCCAGAAGAGAACTGGCCACCCCTCAGAGCCTGGTTCCTCTCTAGGTTTTTTCCTAGTTTCCTGCCTTTCTAGGGAGTTTTTCACTGTGCTTCTACATTTACATTTTAGTCATTTAGCAGACACTCTTATCCAGA
>NC_138297.1:74105000-74130000 GCF_965601325.2 Salmo salar
AGCACAGTGTTCTCCGGATGAGAAGAACATAACGCTACTGTTCTGTTTGTCTGTCTGTTTGTCTCGCACACACACACACACACACACACACACACACACACACACTCACACTCACACACACACTCACACACACACACACACACACACACACACACACACACACACACACACTCTCTCTCTCTCTTAGCTATCAAGGCCCAGTGCTGTGCTGATCTCCCTGGACGGTGGGTCCTATCAAGGCCCAGTGCTGTGCTGATCTCCCTGGACGGTGGGTCCTATCAAGGCCCAGTGCTGTGCTGATCTCCCTGGACGGTGGGTCCTATCAAGGCCCAGTGCTGTGCTGATCTCCCTGGACGGTGGGTCCTATCAAGGCCCAGTGCTGTGCTGATCTCCCTGGACGGTGGGTCCTATCAAGGCCCAGTGCTGTGCTGATCTCCCTGGACGGTGGGTCCTATCAAGGCCTAGTGCTGTGCTGATCTCCCTGGACGGTGGGTCCTATCAAGGCCCAGTGCTGTGCTGATCTCCCTGGACGGTGGGTCCTATCAAGGCCCAGTGCTGTGCTGATCTCCCTGGACGGTGGGTCCTATCAAGGCCCAGTGCAGTGCTGATCTCCCTGGACGGTGGGTCCTATCAAGGCCCAGTGCTGTGCTGATCTCCCTGGACGGTGGGTCCTATCAAGGCCCAGTGCTGTGCTGATCTCCCTGGACGGTGGGTCCTATCAAGGCCCAGTGCAGTGCTGATCTCCCTGGACGGTGGGTCCTATCAAGGCCCAGTGCTGTGCTGATCTCCCTGGACGGTGGGTCCCAAGGTTTCACTGTGGTGAGATAATTCATTAGGGTTTATGATGTAACGTAACGCAGCATGGATAATGAAAGTCCTGGGGGGGGGGGGGGGGGGGGGAGGGGGGGACAGAGGAGAATGAGCTCTGCAGATGTCCGGACGGACCCGTACTCATAAAGCATCTGACTGTAGTAGAGGCTGATCTAGGATCAGGTCAGCGCCCCCCCCTGGTCCATATAATCTGATTCATTATGATCTAAACAGATAGACTGATTTCAGATCATCCACTCTGAGATGATGATTATACAGTATGAATACAGGTTTCCAGTCTGCAGACTTAAAGCACTCCGAGGGCCTCCACTTCAACTCACATCCACTCTGAGGCCAGATCGAGTCTGACACACAGGACTGGACACATGCTACAGATGTCGGATCATAATATGACCCATTTTGTCGCAATGGGGGGAAAATAATCCCGCAGCAGGAGGATTTGAATAAATATAATGAATATTTAGAATGTCCGCCAGGGAGCATCTGGAAGATGTGTTTGTAGACGATACAGTAGCGTTACCTAGGGGGCTATGGTTTGGGCGAGGCTAATGTCATGACATTGGCCTGTTGGGGGAGGTTTATGACCCCCATAAATACCTTTCCCCCTTTCCTCTCTCTACTCTACAGAGTGTCTCTTGAAAAAGCCCTTTGTTAACATAGAGAGAGTCTGGTAACATCAAAAGGGTGGAGAACAGATCCATATTTCGGTGATCCAACCAGTTGTAAATATGCGTTGGTACTTAATGAATCTGATGTCAGATCAGTTGGCGTCTGAGACATTATGACTGATGACAGGACGACATAAACTGTATCTGGGAAAGTCTACACGTTCTAGTTATCAGAGTCACATGGAATTGTTGTGCAATTTAAAATGTTTAAATATGAAACTGTGAACAGATGAAATGTCATTTTAGCTTCTAAATGAGAGAATTGGGTTTTCATAAGTGAACTATGTTCAACTCGGTGGCCCCGCCCATGTGAACAGACATTGGTTGTGAACTATGAAACATGCCCTTCTCTCCCTACTACATAAGCCCTTTATGAAAATGTAACATTTGTGTTTCCGAGGACGTGAGGACGACGGTCCAGACGTTAAAAAGGCTCATATCAAACTACAGAACTAAGCCAACTTCAGCGTGAGCTTCAAGTACGGCAACTTGGCATGAACTTTGAACTCTTATTCACTAAAGAAGTGATACCTCCTAGCCGTTGAGTGAGCAGCAGCAGCTGTAAACGTGGGCTAGGAAAGGACGGACAAAGTATCTCTTCTACCAAGCACACGACGTTACTACAACGCATCCGTTATACCAGACATTCTTCAGAGGACAGGAAGATCTCTGTTGGGCAACACGGCCTTCCATCACCGACCAACCGATCGAAGCGCAGCTGAGAGTAAATATTTATTGCATTTTCCTTTTCCAAATGGGCGGTTATTTAGAATGCATAAGATTCTGAATTTACGATAGAGTAGCTTTACAAGGTCCGATCAGAGACCAAATTCCTTGGTTCCTCAGTCTTCCAGCACTTTCATTCAAAACCCAACCCCCTTTCTTTGTGTAACCAGCTGTCATATCGGTTCCGTCCGCTAGGGACGTTTTCCTTCATGACATCATTTGTAATCAATGTATGACCCATTCTGTGTAGATGTAATTCTGTGTGATTGTTTAGGTATTTAGTAAATAAATAATTAAACCAAATTTTGTATTGCTGATTCATCTTAAATCCAAGAATTTACAACTTTCAGATGAGACTGAATAATGTAACGATTAATAATTGACTGCTACTGATGTAAAAGATTACCAGGTCTTTAAGAGTTTAGTCGGAAGATAACAGCTCTATAAACATTCTTTCGTGGTGCCCCGACTTTCTAGTTATTTACATTGACATGATTAGTTCAATCAGGTAATGTTAATTACAGAGAAATGATTTTATTGAATAGCATGTCATATCACTTAATCTGGCATAGTAAAGACACGACACTAGTATCATCAAGTATTCTCATGGCTTGCTAGAGCATTGTGAACTGAGGTATGCGCAGTCTCCAAGCATCACGAGTTCGCTCCCATTGCTGGGCAATAGTTTTGGAAACTAATGAATGGAAACTAATGTTGGAGAAGCACACTATTATTATTTAACCGATCCAAGGGATGTTGTCTACCTGCCTCTAAAGACTGTTGTCTACCTGCCTCCAAAGGCTGCTGTCTACCTGCCTCCAAAGGCTGCTGTCTACCTGCTTCCAAAGACTGCTATCTACCTGCCTCCAAAGACTGCTGTCTACCTGCTTCCAAAGACTGCTGTCTACCTGCCTCCAAAGACTGCTTTCTACCTGCCTCCAAAGACTGCTTTCTACCTGCCTCCAAAGACTGCTTTCTACCTGCCTCCAAAGACTGCTTTCTACCTGCCTCCAAAGGCTGCTGCCTACCTGCCTCCAAAGGCTGCTGTCCCACTGTCTACCTGCCGCCAAAGGCTGCCGTCTACCTGCCTCCAAAGCCCGCTGTCTACCTGCCTCCAAAGGCTGCTGTCCCGCTGTCTACCTGCCGCCAAAGGCTGCCGTCTACCTGCCTCCAAAGCCCGCTGTCTACCTGCCGCCAAAGACTGCTGCCTGCCTGCTGTCTACCTGCCTCTAAAGACTGTTGTCTACCTGCCTCCAAAGGCTGCTGTCTATCTGCCTCCAAAGGCTGCTGTCTACCTACCTCTAAAGGCTGCTGTCTACCTGCCTCCAAAGGCAGCTGCCTACATGGCTCTAAAAGCTGTTGTCTACCTGCCTCCAAAGGCTGCTGTCCCACTGTCTACCTGCCTCCAAAGGCTGCTGCCTACATGCCTCCAAAGACTGTTGTCTTCCTGCCTCCAAAGACTGCTGTCTACCTGCCTCCAAAGGCTGCTGTCTACCTGCCTCCAAAGACTGCTGTCTACCTGCCGCCTACCTGCCGTCTACCTGCCTCCAAAGGCTGCCGTCTACCTGCCTCCAAAGGCTCCTACCTTGGTAGGTAGCACTTTTCTTGTAGGTTACTGCCGTTTGGGACGGGATTCAAAAGGTTCTTTTATTTATTTTATTTAACCTTAATTTAACTAAGTCAGTTAAGAACAAACTGTTGTTTATGATGACGGACTACCACAGCCAAACCCGAACCCGGACAACGCTGGGCCAAATGAGCGCCGCCCTATGGGACTCCCAATCATGGCCGGTTGTGATACAGCCTGGAATCAAACCAGGGTCTGTAGTGACGCCCCTAGCACTGAGATGCGTTGCCTTAGACCGCTGCGCCACTCGGGAGTTCTACTAAGAGTGTTGGGCCTTTAACTGAAAGGTTGCTGGATCGAATCCCCGAGCTGACAAGGTAAAAATCTGTCGTTCTGCCCCTGAACAAGGCAGTTAACCCACTGTTCCTAGGCCGTCATTGAAAATAAGAACATGTTCTTAACTGACTTGCCAAGTTAAATAAAGGTAAAATAAGCTATATGGAATTGTTTTAAGACCCCTTGAAGTATAAAAAATATATATAAAAAAATACACTAGCGGGTTAAATGTTTTAGAACACCTGCTCATTCAAGGGTTTTTCTTAATTTTTTATATTTTCTACATTGTAGAATAACAGTGAAGACATCAAAACTATGAAATAACACATATGGAGTCATGTAGTAACCAAAAATGTGGTAAACAAATCAAAGTATATTTAATATTTCAGATTCTTCAAATAGCCACCTTTTGCCTTGATGACAGCTCTGCACACTCTTGGCATTCTCTCAACCAGCTTTACCTGGAATGCTTTTACAACAGTCTTGAAAGAGTTCCCACATATCATGAGTACTTGTTGGCTGCTTTTCCTTCGCTCTGCGGTCCAACTCATCCCAAACCATCTCAATTGGGTTGAGGTTGGGGGATTGTGGAGGCCAGGTCATCTGACACAGCACTCCATCACTCTCCTTCTTGGTAAGATAGCACTTGTACAGCCTGGAGGTGTGTTGGGTCATTGTTCTGTTGAAAAACAAATGATAGTCTCACTAAGCCCAAACCAGATGGGATGGTGTATCGCTGCAGAATGCTGTGGTAGTCATGCAGGTTGTGTGCCTTGAATTCTAAATAAATCACTGACAGCGTCACCAGCAAAGCTACCCCACACCATCACACCTCCTCCTCCATGCTTCACAGTGGGAACCACACATGCGGAGATCATCCATTCAACTATTCTGCATCTCACAAAGTCACGGCGGTTGGAAGCAAAAATCTCAAATTTGGGCTCATCAGACCAAAGGACAGATTTCCACCGGTTTAATGTCCATTGTTCGTGTTTCTTGGCCCAAGCAAGTCTTTTCTTATTGGTGTTCTTTAGTAATGGTTTCTTTGCAGCAATTTGACCATGAAGGTCTGATACACGCAGTCTCCTCTGAACAGTTGATGTTCAGATGTGTCTGCTACTAGAACTCTGTAAAACCTTTATTTAGGCTGCGATTTCTGAGGCTGGTAACTCTAATGAACTTATACTCTGCAGCAGAGGTACTCTGGGTCTTCCTTTCCTGTGGTGGTCCTCATGAGGCTGGTAACTCTAATGAACTTACCCTCTGCAGCAGAGGTAACTCTGGGTCTTCCTTTCCTATGGCGGTCCTCATGAGAGCCAGTTTCATCATTGCGCTTGATGGTTTTTGCAACAGCGCTTGAAGAAACTTTCAAAGTTCTTGAAGTCTTCCATATTGACTAACCTTCATGTCTTAAAGTAATGATGGACTGTCATTTCTCTTTGATTATTTGAGCTGTTCTTGCCATAATATTGACTTGGTCTTTTACCAAGTAAGGCTATCTTCTGTATACCACCCCTACCTTGTCACAACACAACTGATTGGCTCAAACGCATTAAGAAGGAAAGAAAATCCACTAATTAACTTTTA
The DNA here is from genome assembly GCF_965601325.2 of Salmo salar. Taxonomy (NCBI): domain Eukaryota; kingdom Metazoa; phylum Chordata; class Actinopteri; order Salmoniformes; family Salmonidae; genus Salmo; species Salmo salar. The sequence goes on from NC_138297.1 coordinate 74,110,716, forward strand.
ACAAGGCACACCTGTTAATTGAAATGCATTCCAGGTGACTACCTCATGAAGCTGGTTGAGAGAATGCCAAGAGTGTGCAAAGCTGTCATCAAGGCAAAGGGTGGCTACTTTGAAGAATCTCAAATATTAAATACATTTTGATTTGTTTAATACTTTTTTGGTTACTACATGATTCCATATGTGTTATTTCATAGTTTTGATGTCTTCACTAATATTCAACAATGTAGAAAATAGTACAAATAAAGAAAAACACTGGAATGAGTAGATGTTCTAAAACTTATTGTAGTTTAGTCACATGATTTTTTTTCAATTTGCAGAAACCTTCGGGCCAATCGGTTGTGCAGCCAGACTTATTTGCCATTCCTTTTGCCTCATCCCTCGCAACCATAGAATTGTGTCACGTCCTGACCATTGAGAGCCATTGTTTCTCAATGGTGAAGTAGGTCAGGGCGTGACTGGGGGATAGTCTAGTTTATTATTTCTATGTGGGGTTCTAGGCTATTATTTCTATGTTGGTGATTTGTATGATTCCCAATTAGAGGCAGCTGGTAATCATTGTCTCTAATTGGGGATCATATTTAAGTAGTTATTTTTTCCCTCCTGTGTTTGTTGGATCTTGTTTTTGTATAGGTGCCTATTTGCACTTCACTGTCGTCACGTTTCGGTTGTTCATTTATAGTTTTTTTTTTGTATTTTGCTGAAGTTTCACGTTATAATAAAAATATGGAATGCTACTCAGCTGCGCCTTGGTCCAATCATTACGACGATCGTGACAATTCTACAATGTAGAAAATAATTTAAAAAATGGAGAAAAACCCTTGAATGAGTAGATGTTCTAAAACTTATTGTAGTTTAGTCACAAGATTTTTTTCACTTTGCAGAACCTTCGGGCCAATCGGTTGTGCAGCCAGACTTATTTGCCATTCCTTTTGCCTCATCCCTCGCAACCATAGAATTCTTATTCCTCATCAATCCATGAGGATTAAACAGCTGTTAGAGTTATCTTCTTAATGGCTGCATGCTGATTAATAACTGGAATAAGGGAATGACATTTTGATAGAATAACCCTGAACAGTCCATAAATCAAATGTGTATCTACATCAAGTCAAACGGGGGATTTATTTATTTGTGCCAGAAGGGCATGGGCCGGAATCGAACGTGGCGAGTATGTGTAGGTTAGCCTACAGAGAGAGGAGAGCTTGGTTAGCCTACAGAGAGAGGAGAGCTTGGTTAGCCTACAGAGAGAGGAGAGCTTGGTTAGCCTACAGAGAGAGGAGAGCTTGGTTAGCCTACAGAGAGAGGAGAGCTTGGTTAGCCTACAGAGAGAGGAGAGCTTGGTTAGCCTACAGAGAGAGGAGAGCTTGGTTAGCCTACGGAGAGAGGAGAGCTTGGTTAGCCTACAGAGAGAGGAGAGCCTGGTTAGCCTACAGAGAGAGGAGAGCTTGGTTAGCCTACAGAGAGAGGAGAGCTTGGTTAGCCTACAGAGAGAGCCTGGTTAGCCTACAGAGAGAGGAGAGCTTGGTTAGCCTACAGAGATAGGAGAGCTTGGTTAGCCTACAGAGAGAGCTTGGTTAGCCTACAGAGAGAGGAGAGCTTGGTTAGCCTACAGAGAGAGGAGAGCTTGGTTAGCCTACAGAGAGAGGAGAGCTTGGTTAGCCTACAGAGAGAGGAGAGCTTGGTTAGCCTACAGAGAGAGCCTGGTTAGCCTACAGAGATAGGAGAGCTTGGTTAGTCTACAGAGAGAGGAGAGCTTGGTTAGCCTACAGAGAGAGGAGAGCTTGGTTAGCCTACAGAGAGAGGAGAGCTTGGTTAGCCTACAGAAGAAGGAGAGCTTGGTTAGCCTACAGAGAGAGGAGAGCTTGGTTAGCCTACAGAGAGAGGAGAGCTTGGTTAGCCTACAGAGAGAGGAGAGCTTGGTTAGCCTACAGAGAGAGGAGAGCTTGGTTAGCCTACAGAGAGAGGAGAGCTTGGTTAGCCTACAGAGAGAGGAGAGCTTGGTTAGCCTACAGAGAGAGGAGAGCTTGGTTAGCCTACAGAGAGAGGAGAGCTTGGTTAGCCTACAGAAGAAGGAGAGCTTGGTTAGCCTACAGAGAGAGGATAGCTTGGTTAGCCTACAGAAGAAGGAGAGCTTGGTTAGCCTACAGACAGAGGAGAGCTTGGTTAGCCTACAGAAGAAGGAGAGCTTGGTTAGCCTACAGAGAGAGGAGAGCTTGGTTAGCCTACAGAAGAAGGAGAGCTTGGTTAGCCTACAGAGAGAGGAGAGCTTGGTTAGCCTACAGAGAGAGCTTGGTTAGCCTACAGAGAGAGGAGAGCTTGGTTAGCCTACAGAGAGAGGAGAGCTTGGTTAGCCTACAGAGAGAGGAGAGCTTGGTTAGCCTACAGAGAGAGGAGAGCGTGGTTAGCCTACAGAGAGAGCTTGGTTAGCCTACAGAGAGAGGAGAGCTTGGTTAGCCTACAGAAGAAGGAGAGCCTGGTTAGCCTACAGAGAGAGGAGAGCTTGGTTAGCCTACAGAGAGAGGAGAGCTTGGTTAGCCTACAGAGAGAGGAGAGCTTGGTTAGCCTACAGAGAGAGGAGAGCTTGGTTAGCCTACAGAGAGAGGAGAGCCTGGTTAGCCTACAGAGAGAGGAGAGCTTGGTTAGCCTACAGAGAGAGGAGAGCTTGGTTAGCCTACAGAGAGAGGAGAGCCTGGTTAGCCTACAGAGAGAGGAGAGCCTGGTTAGCCTGTGTGCTACAGAGGTACGCTAGGCTGTGTTAGTGTACAGCAGACAGAGAGGCAGTGTTCCTTTCAGGTGCAGCAGATGCCTCAGCACTGATACAGTGAAAGGCTCAATGACAATTAAATCCACTCCAATCAACGCTGGCTCACAACGACAGTTAAATCCACTCCAATCAACGCTGGCTCACAACGACAGTTAAATCCACTCCAATCAACGCTGTCTCACAACGACAGTTAAATCCACTCCAATCAACGCTGGCTCACAACGACAGTTAAATCCACTCCAATCAACGCTGGCTCACAACGACAGTTAAATCCACTCCAATCAACGCTGGCTCACAACGACAGTTAAATCCACTCCAATCAACGCTGTCTCACAACGACAGTTAAATCCACTCCAATCAACGCTGGCTCACAACGACAGTTAAATCCACTCCAATCAACGCTGGCTCACAACGACAGTTAAATCCACTCCAATCAACGCTGGCTCACAACGACAGTTAAATCCACTCCAATCAACGCTGTCTCACAAGGACAGTTAAATCCACTCCAATCAACGCTGGCTCACAACGACAGTTAAATCCACTCTAATCAACGCTGTCTCACAACGACAGTTAAATCCACTCCAATCAACGCTGGCTCACAACGACAGTTAAATCCACTCCAATCAACGCTGGCTCACAACGACAGTTAAATCCACTCCAATCAACGCTGGCTCACAACGACAGTTAAATCCACTCCAATCAACGCTGGCTCACAACGACAGTTAAATCCACTCCAATCAACGCTGGCTCACAACGACAGGGAGTGGTTTTGAATGTGCTCTTGCTCATCTTGGTGTTGAAAGGTTTTGGAGTGATGCTGTTTTAATTTTTTTACATTTTTTCTGTCTTCAAACATTGTGAGAGGATCAAATATGTGCATTCATAATGCTTCATAGACCTTGGTCCTGTTGGCCCTTGTCACAGACACTACAGGTGTAGCAGATGTCTCGAGCCAGATAGAGCGACTCCGAGACTTAACCCAACAGAGCTCAAATGACACTTATGTCCACTTCAATCAACTCTGGCTCTCAAATGATAAGGATTGGTTTGAATACCTTCCTTCTCTCCTCAGCCAAGGAGCCTTTTTGAATGGGTGACTGTTCAGTGGTTTGTGTGTAAAGGTTTTGCAGATGAGCTGCTTATATATTCCTTTAAAAAAAAAAAAAAAAAACATTTTTTTAAAGTACAGTGAATTCATAAACCGTATTCTGGTTCTGTCCTGGCCTTACTGTTTGTAAACACAGCCAAATCTTGAATGTGCGTTGTCTGCCCTGCCAAGCGTTTTATCTGGGCTCAACACATTTGCACACACACACACACACACACACACACACACACACACACACGCCGATGACGTGTGGTAAGGTCGCTGGCTGGGTAAGCACCGGCTAATTATGAAAACCAGATTTACTCCCAAAATTAAAGCATGATGAAAAGCCAAGTTCACCGTACAACAACAGACAGCTTCAACAACCAGAGTGACGTAGGCTATTAAACCAAACGGACAAATCCTTTTCACCGAATGTAAATACCAATGTAGCCAACGGTACACGAGCAACAGTCTCCGATGGCGACATAGTTAATATAATCCGACAAGATGACACACTGCTCGTCTCAGCTCAGCCACAGGTACAACTGATAGGTGCCACTAAAAGACCAAGATATGGACACATTTCATCGGAATAATTTGCAATCTATTACAATAGATTTTTTTACATTTCTTCATAGTAGACACCCTTTGCCTTGATGACAGCTTTGCACACTCTTGGCATTCTCTCAACCAGCTTTATGAGGTAGTCACCTGGAAGGCATTTCAATTAACAGGTGTGCATTGTTAAAAGTTAATTTGTGGAGTTGCTTATCGGTGTGTGCGTGTCCCCCGCGGGATGGTTGAGCTAACGTAGGCTAATGCGATTAGCATGAGGTTGTAAGTAACAATAAAACTTCCCAGGACATAGATATATCTGATATGGGCAGAAAGCTTAAATTCTTGTTAATCTAACTGCACTGTCCAATGTACAGTAGCTATTACAGTGAAATAATACCATGCTATTGTTTGAGGAGAGTGCACAGTTATGAACTTGAAAATGTATTAATGCGTTTGAGCCAATCAGTTGTGTTGTGACAAGGTCGGAGAGGTATACAGAAGATAGCCCTATTTGGTAAAAGACCAAGTTCATATTATGGCAAGAACAGCTCAAGTATGGCTAGAACAGCTGCCTAGAAGGCCAGCATCCCGGAGTCGCCTCTTCACTGTTGACGTTGAAACTGGTGTTTTGCGGTTACTATTTAATGAAGCTGCCAGTTGAGGACTTGTGAGGCGTCTGTTTCTCAAACTAGACACTCTAATGTACTTGGCCTCTTGCTCAGTTGTGCACCGGGGCCTCCCACTCCTATTTCTATTCTGGTTAGAGCCAGTTTGTGCTGTTCTGTGAAGGGAGTAGTACGCAGCATTGTAAGAGATCTTTCTTGGCAATTTCTCACATGGAATAGCCTTCATTTCTCAGAACAAGAATAGACTGACGAGTTTCAGAAGAAAGTTCTTTGTTTCTGGCCATTTTGTAATCGAACCCACAAATGCTGGTGCTCCAGATACTCAACTAGTCTAAAGAAGGACAGTTTTATTGCTTCTTTCCTGTTGTTCTGGGATTGATTTGCACTTTTCGCACCAAAGTACGTTCATCTCCAGGAGACAGAACGCGTCTCCTTCCTGAGCGGTATGACGGCTGCATGATTCCATGGTGTTTATACTTGCGTACTATTGTTTGTACAGATGGACGTGGTACCTTCAGGGCGTTTGGAAATTGCTCCCAAGGATGAACCAGACTTGTGGAGGTCTACAATTTTTTTTCTGAGGTCTTGACTGATTTCTTTTGATTTTCCCATGACGTCAAGCAAAGAGGCACTGAGTTTGAAGGTAGGTCTTGAAATACATCCACAGGTACACCTCCAATTGACTCAAATGAGGTCAATTAGCCTATCAGAAGCTTCTAAAGCCATGGCATCATTTTCTGGAATTTTCCGAACTGTTTAAAGGCACAGTCAACTTAGTGTATGTAAACTTCTGAACCACTGGAATTGTAATACAGTGAATTATAAGTTAAATAATCTGTCTGTAAACAATTGTTGGAAAAATGACTTGTGTCATGCACAAAGTAGATGTCCTAACCGACTTGCCAAAACTATAGTTTCTTAACAAGAAATTTATGGAGGGGTTGAAAAATGAGATTTAATGACTCCAACCTAAGTGTATGTAAACTTCCAACCCAAAGAATATATGGGGGATTGGAAGCGATGCAGACAACTACATTGATGGAAGCTACAATCTATCTGCAGTATTAAAGCTGAATAAATGTAACTAAACAAAATAATTAAAATAATTTAAAAAAAAAAAAGAATAATGTAAAAATGAAAAGGATAGTAAAACAAAAGTGTGTGTGTGTGTGTGTGTGTGTGTGTGTGTGTGTGTGTGTGTGTGTGTGTGTGTGTGTGTGTGTGTGTGTGTGTGTGTGTGTGTGTTGGACCACAGTGGGGTAGAGACAGCCAGATGGCGAGAGCAGAATCACAGAGCGTTTTAAAAAAGGAAAGATTTCTATAGTTTAACCTCCTGAATTGAACAGTGTTTGGTACAACGACAGAGGATATGGACCCCTCTGTCTCACTGTGTCGCCTGGCTGTTGTGTACAGTACTGCATGTCAGGGCCTGATATCCTGCGGATATTCGTCTCTAACACATATTGGGTCCTCGCAACACCAAACAACATGAAAACGTAGATCAGATATCGTTGTCTCCCTGTTGAAAGCTCGACTGTGAGTTATGACTGACGATGTCATACAGGAAAGCCTCTGATCAACACAGATCACAACTATAATAGACTGATGATGTCATACAGGAAAGCCTCTGATCAACACAGATCACAACTATAATAGACTGATGATGTCATACAGGAAAGCCTCTGATCAACACAGATCACAACTGTAATAGACTGATGATGTCATACAGGAAAGCCTCTGATCAACACAGATCACAACTATAATAGACTGATGATGTCATACAGGAAAGCCTCTGATCAACACAGATCACAACTATAATAGACTGATGATGTCATACAGGAAAGCCTCTGATCAACACAGATCACAACTATAATAGACTGATGATGTCATACAGGAAAGCCTCTGATCAACACAGATCGCAACTGTAATAGACTGATGATGTCATACAGGAAAGCCTCTGATCAACACAGATCGCAACTGTAATAGACTGATGATGTCATACAGGAAAGCCTCTGATCAACACAGATCACAACTATAATAGACTGATGATGTCATACAGGAAAGCCTCTGATCAACACAGATCGTACCTATAATAGATGATGATGTCATACAGATCGTACCTATAATAGATGATGTCATACAGATCGTACCTATAATAGACTGACAATGTCATACAGATCGTACCTGTAATAGACTGATGATGTCATACAGATCGTACCTGTAATAGACTGATGTACCTCCTTGGTTTTCCTGCTGTAACATCTATGAGCTACAACACTCCCTGATCTCCCGTCAGAAGTCTCTTTGCTGGCAGACAGAGGGTGGAAGGATAGGGGGAGATGACATCAGTCTCATATAGAGCTCTGTTTGTCCCTGTAGGACCCTTATCTGTAGCCTGCTACCAGATCTGTTTTAGCTGTCTTGCCTTCTCTGGTGTTTGACCAGGCTAACTTATCTGTGTCTGAGGAACATTGTATTCTCTGGTGTTTGACCAGGCTAACTTATCTGTATCTGAGGAACATTGTATTCTCTGGTGTTTGACCAGGCTAACTTATCTGTGTCTGAGGAACATTGTATTCTCTGGTGTTTGACCAGGCTAACTTATCTGTATCTGAGGAACATTGTATTCTCTGGTGTTTGACCAGGCTAACTTATCTGTGTCTGAGGAACATTGTATTCTCTGGTGTTTGACCAGGCTAACTTATCTGTGTCTGAGGAACATTGTATTCTCTGGTGTTTGACCAGGCTAACTTATCTGTATCTGAGGAACATTGTATTCTCTGGTGTTTGACCAGGCTAACTTATCTGTGTCTGAGGAACATTGTATTCTCTGGTGTTTGACCAGGCTAACTTATCTGTATCTGAGGAACATTGTATTCTCTGGTGTTTGACCAGGCTAACTTATCTGTGTCTGAGGAACATTGTATTCTCTGGTGTTTGACCAGGCTAACTTATCTGTGTCTGAGGAACATTGTATTCTCTGGTGTTTGACCAGGCTAACTTATCTGTATCTGAGGAACATTGTATTCTCTGGTGTTTGACCAGGCTAACTTATCTGTATCTGAGGAACATTGTATTCTCTGGTGTTTGACCAGGCTAACTTATCTGTGTCTGAGGAACATTGTATTCTCTGGTGTTTGACCAGGCTAACTTATCTCTATCTGAGGAACATTGTATTCTCTGGTGTTTGACCAGGCTACTTTATCTGTGTCTGAGGAACATTGTATTCTCTGGTGTTTGACCAGGCTAACTTATCTGTATCTGAGGAACATTGTATTCTCTGGTGTTTGACCAGGCTAACTTATCTGTATCTGAGGAACATTGTATTCTCTGGTGTTTGACCAGGCTAACTTATCTGTATCTGAGGAACATTGTATTCTCTTGTGTTTGACCAGGCTAACTTATCTGTATCTGAGGAACATTGTATTCTCTGGTGTTTGACCAGGCTAACTTATCTGTGTCTGAGGAACATTGTATTCTCTGGTGTTTGACCAGGCTAACTTATCTGTGTCTGAGGAACATTGTATTCTCTGGTGTTTGACCAGGCTAACTTATCTGTATCTGAGGAACATTGTATTCTCTGGTGTTTGACCAGGCTACTTTATCTGTATCTGAGGAACATTGTATTCTCTGGTGTTTGACCAGGCTAACTTATCTGTATCTGAGGAACATTGTATTCTCTGGTGTTTGACCAGGCTAACTTATCTGTGTCTGAGGAACATTGTATTCTCTGGTGTTTGACCAGGCTACTTTATCTGTATCTGAGGAACATTGTATTCTCTGGTGTTTGACCAGGCTAACTTATCTGTGTCTGAGGAACATTGTATTCTCTTGTGTTTGACCAGGCTAACTTATCTGTATCTGAGGAACATTGTATTCTCTGGTGTTTGACCAGGCTAACTTATCTGTATCTGAGGAACATTGTATTCTCTGGTGTTTGACCAGGCTAACTTATCTGTGTCTGAGGAACATTGTATTCTCTGGTGTTTGACCAGGCTAACTTATCTGTATCTGAGGAACATTGTATTCTCTGGTGTTTGACCAGGCTAACTTATCTGTGTCTGAGGAACATTGTATTCTCTGGTGTTTGACCAGGCTAACTTATCTGTATCTGAGGAACATTGTATTCTCTGGTGTTTGACCAGGCTAACTTATCTGTATCTGAGGAACATTGTATTCACATGGAAAGCCAAACAGCCTGTGGTTTAATTTGTAATTGACACTAAATGCAGGGTGATTTTCTTCTGTTGTGAGTTGAGCGTCGCTCTGGATAAGAGCGTCTGCTAAATGACTAAGTGTTGAAGGAAATAAGTTCTGATACAGACTGGAGCTATGAACTTTCATAGCGTGTCTCTGACTGTCTCATAGCCTGTCTCTGACTGTCTCATAGCCTGTCTCTGGCTGTCTCATAGCCTGTCTCTGACTGTCTCATAGCCTGTCTCTGGCTGTCTCACAGCCTGTCTCTGACTGTCTCATAGCCTGTCTCTGACTGTCTCATAGCCTGTCTCATAGCATGTATCTGACTGTCTCACAGCCTGTCTCTGACTGTCTCACAGCCTGTCTCTGACTGTCTCACAGCCTGTCTCTGACTGTCTCATAGCCTGTCTCTGACTGTCTCACAGCCTGTCTCTGACTGTCTCATAGCCTGTCTCATAGCCTGTCTCTGACTGTCTCACAGCCTGTCTCTGACTGTCTCATAGCCTGTCTCTGGCTGTCTCATAGCCTGTCTCTGGCTGTCTCATAGCCTGTCTCTGGCTGTCTCATAGCCTGTCTCTGACTGTCTCACAGCCTGTCTCTGACTGTCTCATAGCCTGTCTCATAGCCTGTCTCTGACTGTCTCATAGCCTGTCTCATAGCCTGTCTCTGACTGTCTCATAGCCTGTCTCTGGCTGTCTCACAGCCTGTCTCTGGCTGTCTCATAGCCTGTCTCTGGCTGTCTCACAGCCTGTCTCTGGCTGTCTCATAGCCTGTCTCTGACTGTCTCACAGCCTGTCTCTGGCTGTCTCATAGCCTGTCTCTGACTGTCTCATAGCCTGTCTCTGGCTGTCTCATATCCTGTCTCTGGCTGTCTCATAGCCTGTCTCTGGCTGTCTCATATCCTGTCTCTGACAGTCTCATAGCCTGTCTCTGGCTGTCTCATATCCTGTCTCTGGCTGTCTCATAGCCTGTATCTGGCTGTCTCACAGCCTGTCTCTGACTGTCTCATAGCCTGTCTCTGACTGTCTCATAGCCTGTCTCATAGCATGTATCTGACTGTCTCACAGCCTGTCTCTGACTGTCTCACAGCCTGTCTCTGACTGTCTCACAGCCTGTCTCTGACTGTCTCATAGCCTGTCTCTGACTGTCTCACAGCCTGTCTCTGACTGTCTCATAGCCTGTCTCATAGCCTGTCTCTGACTGTCTCACAGCCTGTCTCTGACTGTCTCATAGCCTGTCTCTGGCTGTCTCATAGCCTGTCTCTGGCTGTCTCATAGCCTGTCTCTGGCTGTCTCATAGCCTGTCTCTGACTGTCTCACAGCCTGTCTCTGACTGTCTCATAGCCTGTCTCATAGCCTGTCTCTGACTGTCTCATAGCCTGTCTCATAGCCTGTCTCTGACTGTCTCATAGCCTGTCTCTGGCTGTCTCACAGCCTGTCTCTGGCTGTCTCATAGCCTGTCTCTGGCTGTCTCACAGCCTGTCTCTGGCTGTCTCATAGCCTGTCTCTGACTGTCTCACAGCCTGTCTCTGGCTGTCTCATAGCCTGTCTCTGACTGTCTCATAGCCTGTCTCTGGCTGTCTCATATCCTGTCTCTGGCTGTCTCATAGCCTGTCTCTGGCTGTCTCATATCCTGTCTCTGACAGTCTCATAGCCTGTCTCTGGCTGTCTCATATCCTGTCTCTGGCTGTCTCATAGCCTGTATCTGGCTGTCTCATAGCCTGTCTCTGACTGTCTCACAGCCTGTCTCTGGCTGTCTCATATCCTGTCTCTGACTGACAAGATGGCTTGTTATTGATTAGCTGATTGACTGCGAGCCACACAGCTTGAGGTGTATTAACATTTGAACCTGAGTGATGGAAGACTTCAGGTGACTTCAGGTGCTTTACATAGTCCTTTTGATCACTGTGGTGAGATCACGCTGTCAGAACTACTGGGTTGAATAGAAAAGTACAGGCCCCGCTATGATGCCTGCAGTAGAAAACTCACTCAGTTAAAAAAATTGTAAAAAACAAGCTTTGATTGACGTGTTTTCTGAGAAATTCCTTTTATATCCCGAAGAACCAGTTCCACTACACACAGCATGCAGTACATTTTAATTATAGACTATTCACACACACACACACACACACACACACACACACACACACACACACACACACACACACACACACACACACACACACACACACACACACACACACACACACACACACACACATTGCTCAAATAAAACAGAATTCTCAATTATGTTTGCACATTACTCTAACTTTCCCGTTAAAATTGTAATTCAAAACGAGTTGGTTTCGTAGAATCTCATCAGATCTTTACAGTTTAACAGTAACAACATTCTATAGAATCTCATCAGATCTTTACAGTTTAGCACCAGCAGTAACAACATTCTATAGAATCTCATCAGATCTTTACAGTTTAGCACCAGCAGTAACAACATTCTATAGAATCTCATCAGATCTTTACAGTTTAGCACCAGCAGTAACAACATTCTATGGAATCTCATCAGATCTTTACAGTTTAACAGTAACAACATTCTATAGAATCTCATCAGATCTTTACAGCTTAGTGCTACCAGTAACAACATTCTATAGAATCTCATCAGATCTTTACAGTTTAGCACCAGCAGTAACAACATTCTATAGAATCTCATCAGATCTTTACAGTTTAACACCAGCAGTAACAACATTCTATAGAATCTCATCAGATCTTTACAGTTTAACACCAGCAGTAACAACATTCTATAGAATCTCATCAGATCTTTACAGTTTAGCAGTAACAACATTCTATAGAATCTCATCAGATCTTTACAGTTTAGCAGTAACAACATTCTATAGAATCTCATCAGATCTTTACAGTTTAGCACCAGCAGTAACAACATTCTATAGAACCTCATCAGATCTTTACAGTTTAGCACCAGCAGTAACAACATTCTATAGAATCCCATCAGATCTTTACAGTTTAACAGTAACAACATTCTATAGAATCTCATCAGATCTTTACAGTTTAGCACCAGCAGTAACAACATTCTATAGAATCCCATCAGATCTTTACAGTTTAACACCAGCAGTAACAACATTCTATAGAATCTCATCAGATCTTTACAGTTTAACACCAGCAGTAACAACATTCTATAGAATCTCATCAGATCTTTACAGTTTAGCACCAGCAGTAACAACATTCTATAGAATCCCATCAGATCTTTACAGTTTAACACCAGCAGTAACAACATTCTATAGAATTTCATCAGATCTTTACAGTTTAGCACCAGCAGTAACAACATTCTATAGAATCTCATCAGATCTTTACAGTTTAACACCAGCAGTAACAACATTCTATAGAATCCCATCAGATCTTTACAGTTTAACAGTAACAACATTCTATAGAATCTCATCAGATCTTTACCGTTTAGCACCAGCAGTAACAACATTCTATAGAATCTCATCAGATCTTTACAGTTTAACACCAGCAGTAACAACATTCTATAGAATCTCATCAGATCTTTACAGTTTAACACCAGCAGTAACAACATTCTATAGAATCTCATCAGATCTTTACAGCTCAGCAGTATCAACATTCCATAGAATCTCATCAGATCTTTACAGTTTAACACCAGCAGTAACAACATTCTATAGAACCTCATCAGATCTTTACAGGTCAGCAGTATCAACATTCTATAGAATCTCATCAGATCTTTACAGTTTAGCAGTAACAACATTCTATAGAATCCCATCAGATCTTTACAGTTTAACACCAGCAGTAACAACATTCTATAGAATCTCATCAGATCTTTACAGTTTAACACCAGCAGTAACAACATTCTATAGAATCCCATCAGATCTTTACAGTTTAACACCAGCAGTAACAACATTCTATAGAATCCCATCAGATCTTTACAGTTTAACACCAGCAGTAACAACATTCTATAGAATCTCATCAGATCTTTACAGTTTAGCACCAGCAGTAACAACATTCTATAGAATCCCATCAGATCTTTACAGTTTAACACCAGCAGTAACAACATTCTATAGAATTTCATCAGATCTTTACAGTTTAGCACCAGCAGTAACAACATTCTATAGAATCTCATCAGATCTTTACAGTTTAACACCAGCAGTAACAACATTCTATAGAATTTCATCAGATCTTTACAGTTTAGCACCAGCAGTAACAACATTCTATAGAATCCCATCAGATCTTTACAGTTTAACAGTAACAACATTCTATAGAATCCCATCAGATCTTTACAGTTTAACACCAGCAGTAACAACATTCTATAGAATCTCATCAGATCTTTACAGTTTAACACCAGCAGTAACAACATTCTATAGAATCTCATCAGATCTTTACAGTTTAACACCAGCAGTAACAACATTCTATAGAATCCCATCAGATCTTTACAGTTTAGCAGTAACAACATTCTATAGAATCCCATCAGATCTTTACAGTTTAGCACCAGCAGTAACAACATTCTATAGAATCTATACATTAGCATTGGTCCAGTAGCAACAATCAATATGTTTCTGACTGACTGAAGCTGGGGCTATAAGCCCCTACCACCTCATGGATCAGCTGCCTGGCTCTGCCGCTCCCCAACTTGACATAGATAGTTTGTGTTGATTGACATGTAGACTAATTATACAGGATGTTCCTTCATGTTATGTAGAGGTTATATACTGTATTGTCCTTTCACCTTATGTAGAGGTTATATACTGTATTGTCCTTTCACCTTATGTAGAGGTTATATACTGTATTGTCCCAGGATGTTCCTTCACCTTATGTAGAGGTTATATACTGTATTGTTCCTTCACCTTATGTAGAGGTTATATACTGTATTGTCCTTTCACCTTATGTAGAGGTTATATACTGTATTGTTCCTTCACCTTATGTAGAGGTTATATACTGTATTGTTCCTTCACCTTATGTAGAGGTTATATACTGTATTGTTCCTTCACCTTATGTAGAGGTTATATACTGTATTGTCCCTTCACCTTATGTAGAGGTTATATACTGTATTGTCCCAGGATGTTCCTTCACCTTATGTAGAGGTTATATACTGTATTGTTCCTTCACCTTATGTAGAGGTTATATACTGTATTGTCCCAGGATGTTCCTTCACCTTATGTAGAGGTTATATACTGTATTGTTCCAGGATGTTCCTTCACCTTATGTAGAGGTTATATACTGTATTGTCCCTTCACCTTATGTAGAGGTTATATACTGTATTGTTCCTTCACCTTATGTAGAGGTTATATACTGTATTGTCCCAGGATGTTCCTTCACCTTATGTAGAGGTTATATACTGTATTGTTCCTTCGCCTTATGTAGCGGTTATATACTGTATTGTTCCTTCACCTTATGTAGAGGTTATATACTGTATTGTCCCTTCACCTTATGTAGAGGTTATATACTGTATTGTCCCAGGATGTTCCTTCACCTTATGTAGAGGTTATATACTGTATTGTCCCTTCACCTTATGTAGAGGTTATATACTGTATTGTCCCAGGATGTTCCTTCACCTTATGTAGAGGTTATATACTGTATTGTCCTTTCACCTTATGTAGAGGTTATATACTGTATTGTCCCAGGATGTTCCTTCACCTTATGTAGAGGTTATATACTGTATTGTCCCTTCACCTTATGTAGAGGTTATATACTGTATTGTCCCAGGATGTTCCTTCACCTTATGTAGAGGTTATATACTGTATTGTCCCAGGATGTTCCTTCACCTTATGTAGAGGTTATGACTTCCTCCCTCAGAGGTTATATACTGTATTGTTCCTTCACCTTATGTAGAGGTTATATACTGTATTGTCCCTTCACCTTATGTAGAGGTTATATACTGTATTGTTCCTTCACCTTATGTAGCGGTTATATACTGTATTGTTCCTTCACCTTATGTAGAGGTTATATACTGTATTGTCCCAGGATGTTCCTTCACCTTATGTAGAGGTTATATACTGTATTGTTCCTTCACCTTATGTAGAGGTTATATACTGTATTGTCCCAGGATGTTCCTTCACCTTATGTAGAGGTTATATACTGTATTGTTCCTTCACCTTATGTAGAGGTTATATACTGTATTGTTCCTTCACCTTATGTAGAGGTTATATACTGTATTGTCCCAGGATGTTCCTTCACCTTATGTAGAGGTTATATACTGTATTGTCCCTTCACCTTATGTAGAGGTTATATACTGTATTGTCCCAGGATGTTCCTTCACCTTATGTAGAGGTTATATACTGTATTGTCCCTTCACCTTATGTAGAGGTTATATACTGTATTGTCCCAGGATGTTCCTTCACCTTATGTAGAGGTTATGACTTCCTCCCTCAGAGGTTATATACTGTATTGTTCCTTCACCTTATGTAGAGGTTATATACTGTATTGTCCCAGGATGTTCCTTCACCTTATGTAGAGGTTATATACTGTATTGTTCCTTCACCTTATGTAGAGGTTATATACTGTATTGTTCCTTCACCTTATGTAGAGGTTATATACTGTATTGTCCCTTCACCTTATGTAGAGGTTATATACTGTATTGTCCTTTCACCTTATGTAGAGGTTATATACTGTATTGTCCCAGGATGTTCCTTCACCTTATGTAGAGGTTATATACTGTATTGTTCCTTCACCTTATGTAGAGGTTATATACTGTATTGTCCTTTCACCTTATGTAGAGGTTATATACTGTATTGTTCCTTCACCTTATGTAGAGGTTATATACTGTATTGTTCCTTCACCTTATGTAGAGGTTATATACTGTATTGTTCCTTCACCTTATGTAGAGGTTATATACTGTATTGTCCCTTCACCTTATGTAGAGGTTATATACTGTATTGTCCCAGGATGTTCCTTCACCTTATGTAGAGGTTATATACTGTATTGTTCCTTCACCTTATGTAGAGGTTATATACTGTATTGTCCCAGGATGTTCCTTCACCTTATGTAGAGGTTATATACTGTATTGTTCCAGGATGTTCCTTCACCTTATGTAGAGGTTATATACTGTATTGTCCCTTCACCTTATGTAGAGGTTATATACTGTATTGTTCCTTCACCTTATGTAGAGGTTATATACTGTATTGTCCCAGGATGTTCCTTCACCTTATGTAGAGGTTATATACTGTATTGTTCCTTCGCCTTATGTAGCGGTTATATACTGTATTGTTCCTTCACCTTATGTAGAGGTTATATACTGTATTGTCCCTTCACCTTATGTAGAGGTTATATACTGTATTGTCCCAGGATGTTCCTTCACCTTATGTAGAGGTTATATACTGTATTGTCCCTTCACCTTATGTAGAGGTTATATACTGTATTGTCCCAGGATGTTCCTTCACCTTATGTAGAGGTTATATACTGTATTGTCCTTTCACCTTATGTAGAGGTTATATACTGTATTGTCCCAGGATGTTCCTTCACCTTATGTAGAGGTTATATACTGTATTGTCCCTTCACCTTATGTAGAGGTTATATACTGTATTGTCCCAGGATGTTCCTTCACCTTATGTAGAGGTTATATACTGTATTGTCCCAGGATGTTCCTTCACCTTATGTAGAGGTTATGACTTCCTCCCTCAGAGGTTATATACTGTATTGTTCCTTCACCTTATGTAGAGGTTATATACTGTATTGTCCCTTCACCTTATGTAGAGGTTATATACTGTATTGTTCCTTCACCTTATGTAGCGGTTATATACTGTATTGTTCCTTCACCTTATGTAGAGGTTATATACTGTATTGTCCCAGGATGTTCCTTCACCTTATGTAGAGGTTATATACTGTATTGTTCCTTCACCTTATGTAGAGGTTATATACTGTATTGTCCCAGGATGTTCCTTCACCTTATGTAGAGGTTATATACTGTATTGTTCCTTCACCTTATGTAGAGGTTATATACTGTATTGTTCCTTCACCTTATGTAGAGGTTATATACTGTATTGTCCCAGGATGTTCCTTCACCTTATGTAGAGGTTATATACTGTATTGTTCCAGGATGTTCCTTCACCTTATGTAGAGGTTATATACTGTATTGTCCCTTCACCTTATGTAGAGGTTATATACTGTATTGTCCCAGGATGTTCCTTCACCTTATGTAGAGGTTATGACTTCCTCCCTCAGAGGTTATATACTGTATTGTTCCTTCACCTTATGTAGAGGTTATATACTGTATTGTCCCAGGATGTTCCTTCACCTTATGTAGAGGTTATATACTGTATTGTTCCTTCACCTTATGTAGAGGTTATATACTGTATTGTTCCTTCACCTTATGTAGAGGTTATATACTGTATTGTCCCTTCACCTTATGTAGAGGTTATATACTGTATTGTCCCAGGATGTTCCTTCACCTTATGTAGAGGTTATATACTGTATTGTCCCTTCACCTTATGTAGAGGTTATATACTGTATTGTCCTTTCACCTTATGTAGAGGGTATATACTGTATTGTCCTTTCACCTTATGTAGAGGTTATATACTGTATTGTCCTTTCACCTTATGTAGAGGTTATATACTGTATTGTCCTTTCACCTTATGTAGAGGGTATATACTGTATTGTCCCTTCACCTTATGTAGAGGGTATATACTGTATTGTCCCTTCACCTTATGTAGAGGTTATATACTGTATTGTTCCTTCACCTTATGTAGAGGTTATATACTGTATTGTCCCTTCACCTTATGTAGAGGTTATATACTGTATTGTTCCTTCACCTTATGTAGAGGTTATATACTGTATTGTCCCAGGATGTTCCTTCACCTTATGTAGAGGTTATATACTGTATTGTCCCTTCACCTTATGTAGAGGTTATATACTGTATTGTCCCTTCACCTTATGTAGAGGTTATATACTGTATTGTCCCAGGATGTTCCTTCACCTTATGTAGAGGTTATATACTGTATTGTCCCAGGATGTTCCTTCACCTTATGTAGAGGTTATGACTTCCTCCCTCAGAGGTTATATACTGTATTGTTCCTTCACCTTATGTAGCGGTTATATACTGTATTGTCCCAGGATGTTCCTTCGCCTTATGTAGAGGTTATATACTGTATTGTCCCTTCACCTTATGTAGAGGTTATATACTGTATTGTTCCTTCACCTTATGTAGAGGTTATATACTGTATTGTCCCAGGATGTTCCTTCACCTTATGTAGAGGTTATATACTGTATTGTCCCAGGATGTTCCTTCACCTTATGTAGAGGTTATATACTGTATTGTCCTTTCACCTTATGTAGAGGTTATATACTGTATTGTCCCAGGATGTTCCTTCACCTTATGTAGAGGTTATGACTTCCTCCCTCAGAGGTTATATACTGTATTGTTCCTTCACCTTATGTAGAGGTTATATACTGTATTGTTCCTTCACCTTATGTAGAGGTTATATACTGTATTGTCCCTGGATGTTATATACTGTATTGTCTTCAAGGGGGGGACAACAGGCTGTTTCACTTCCTCCCTCAGAGGATATATTCTCTACTGTCTCATTCCACTTCTTTCTCTTCGTCCCAGTGTCACACATACGGTATGTTCCTCCACCTTATTTTGGAACAAGTTGGACTGGAGGGTCTTTGAGGTGGAGAGGGAGAGAACAACAGACTATTTCATTTCATTTAGTCTTTCAGAGGTTGTTGTGTATTGTATTACCCCCCCCCCCCCCCCCCCCCCCACACACCACCCCCTCTATACCCAGCTGTCAATTCTGTTCACTGTAATGGACTCACCTTATTTATCTCTAACTACCTGTCTGGAGAACAACGGGACCAGGTGAAATGACAGTGTGGAGACTATTATGATGCTCTGAGAGGTCCTTGACAAAAGGTCAGGGATATCTAACCTCGGTTGTGTCCCAAATGGCACCCTATTCCATATATATATATAGTACACTACCTTTGACCAGGGTCCACAGGGGCTCGGGTCTAAAGTAATGCACTAGGCCTATATATAGTGAACAAGCTGGCATTTTGGACTGAGCCCTGGATTTACAGATGCTTAGATAGATACTACTGATATATCCAGCCTGAGGAGGTTTAACACCAGAGAGAT
>NC_138297.1:74135000-74177500 GCF_965601325.2 Salmo salar
TGGTTGACTCTCCACAGTAAGACAGGAGACAGTGTGATGGTTCACTCTCCACAGTAAGACAGGAAGACAGGAGACAGTGTGATGGTTGACTCTCCACAGTAAGACAGGAGACAGTGTGATGGTTGACTCTCCACAGTAAGACAGGAAGACAGGAAGACAGTGATGGTTGACTCTCCACAGTAAGACAGGAGACAGTGATGGTTGACTCTCCACAGTAAGACAGGAGACAGTGTGATGGTTCACTCTCCACAGTAAGACAGGAGACAGTGATGGTTGACTCTCCACAGTAAGACAGGAGACAGTGTGATGGTTCACTCTCCACAGTAAGACAGGAGACAGTGTGATGGTTCACTCTCCACAGTAAGACAGGAGACAGTGATGGTTGACTCTCCACAGTAAGACAGGAGACAGTGATGGTTGACTCTCCACAGTAAGACAGGAGACAGTGTGATGGTTGATTCTCCACGGTAAGACAGGAAGACAGTGATGGTTGACTCTCCACAGTAAGACAGGAGACAGTGATGGTTGACTCTCCACAGTAAGACAGGAGACAGTGTGATGGTTCACTCTCCACAGTAAGACAGGAGACAGTGTGATGGTTGACTCTCCACAGTAAGACAGGAAGACAGTGATGGTTGACTCTCCACAGTAAGACAGGAGACAGTGTGATGGTTGACTCTCCACAGTAAGACAGGAGACAGTGTGATGGTTCACTCTCCACAGTAAGACAGGAAGACAGTGATGGTTGACTCTCCACGGTAAGACAGGAGACAGTGTGATGGTTCACTCTCCACAGTAAGACAGGAGAGTTTGTTGTGCTATGGGATGCTGTGCTTCCTTCCTCAGGGGTAGATTTCCCACAGCGTTACTCCCAAAAGCAGAAGGTCTGTTGTTTTATTTCTCAATAGAATGTTCCGTTGAGCGCTGTTCCCCTCGGCTTCACATGAATGAGCTCAGGGAGAAAGGAGAGAGGAGAGGGGCCCAGTGCAGCAGATGAGATGTGTTTTGTTTACCTGTCTTGTTTACCTGGTTCAGTCAAGGGATGTGGTGTTGTTTACCTGGTTCAGTCCAGGGATGTGTTGTTGTTGATCTGGTTCAGTCCAAGGATGTATTTGTTGTTTACCTGGGTCAGTCGAGGGATGTATTGTTGTTTACCTGGGTCAGTACAGGGATGTGTTGTTGTTTATCTGGTTCAGTCCAAGGATGTATTGTTGTTTACCTGGGTCAGTACAAGGATGTATTGTTGTTTATCTGGTTCAGTCCAAGGATGTATTTGTTGTTTACCTGGGTCAGTCGAGGGATGTATTGTTGTTTACCTGGGTCAGTACAGGAATGTGTTGTTGTTTACCTGGGTCAGTCCAGGAATGTGTTGTTGTTTACCTGGGTCAGTCCAGGAATGTGTTGTTGTTTATGTGGGTCAGTACAGGAATGTGTTGTTGTTTACCTGGTTCAGTCCAGGGATGTGTTGTTGTCTATCTGGGTCAGTCCAGGAATGTGTTGTTGTTTACCTGGGTCAGTCCAGGAATGTGTTGTTGTTTACCTGGGTCAGTACAGGAATGTGTTGTTGTTTACCTGGGTCAGTCCAGGGATGTGTTGTTGTTTACCTGGGTCAGTACAGGAATGTGTTGTTGTTTACCTGGGTCAGTCCAGGAATGTGTTGTTGTTTACCTGGGTCAGTCCAGGAATGTGTTGTTGTTTATGTGGGTCAGTACAGGAATGTGTTGTTGTTTACCTGGTTCAGTCCAGGGATGTGTTGTTGTCTATCTGGGTCAGTCCAGGAATGTGTTGTTGTTTACCTGGGTCAGTCCAGGAATGTGTTGTTGTTTACCTGGGTCAGTACAGGAATGTGTTGTTGTTTACCTGGGTCAGTCCAGGGATGTGTTGTTGTTTACCTGGGTCAGTACAGGAATGTGTTGTTGTTTACCTGGGTCAGTCCAGGAATGTGTTGTTGTTTACCTGGGTCAGTACAGGGATGTGTTGTTTATCTGGTTCAGTACAGGAATGTGTTGTTGTTTACCTGCATTCTGGCTCTAGATGTGTTATTTATTTGAACTTGTAAAGAACCTCAAGGTGTTGTAATCCTGTCTCCTCCTCGTCCTCTGTTGTAAAGGACTAGTTATCACCAAGGTGTTGTAATCCTGTCTGCTCCTCGTCCTCTGTTGTAAAGGACTAGTTATCACCAAGGTGTTGTAATCCTGTCTCCTCCTCGTCCTCTGTTGTAAAGGACTAGTTATCACCAAGGTGTTGTAATCCTCAGTCTGCTCCTCGTCCTCTGTTGTAAAGGACTAGTTATCACCAAGGTGTTGTAATCCTGTCTGCTCCTCGTCCTCTGTTGTAAAGGACTAGTTATCACCAAGGTGTTGTAATCCTCAGTCTGCTCCTCGTCCTCTGTTGTAAAGGACTAGTTATCACCAAGGTGTTGTAATCCTCAGTCTGCTCCTCGTCCTCTGTTGTAAAGGACTAGTTATCACCAAGGTGTTGTAATCCTGTCTGCTCCTCGTCCTCTGTTGTAAAGGACTAGTTATCACCAAGGTGTTGTAATCCTCAGTCTCCTCCTCGTCCTCTGTTGTAAAGGACTAGTTATCACCAAGGTGTTGTAATCCTGTCTGCTCCTCGTCCTCTGTTGTAAAGGACTAGTTATCACCAAGGTGTTGTAATCCTCTCTGCTCCTCGCCCTCTGTTGTAAAGGACTAGTTATCACCAAGGTGTTGTAATCCTGTCTGCTCCTCGTCCTCTGTTGTAAAGGACTAGTTATCACCAAGGTGTTGTAATCCTGTCTGCTCCTCGTCCTCTGTTGTAAAGGACTAGTTATCACCAAGGTGTTGTAATCCTGTCTGCTCCTCGTCCTCTGTTGTAAAGGACTAGTTATCACCAAGGTGTTGTAATCCTGTCTGCTCCTCGTCCTCTGTTGTAAAGGACTAGTTATCACCAAGGTGTTGTAATCCTCAGTCTGCTCCTCGTCCTCTGTTGTAAAGGACTAGTTATCACCAAGGTGTTGTAATCCTCAGTCTGCTCCTCGTCCTCTGTTGTAAAGGACTAGTTATCACCAAGGTGCTGTAATCCTGTCTGCTCCTCGTCCTCTGTTGTAAAGGACTAGTTATCACCAAGGTGTTGTAATCCTGTCTGCTCCTCGTCCTCTGTTGTAAAGGACTAGTTATCACCAAGGTGTTGTAATCCTCAGTCTGCTCCTCGTCCTCTGTTGTAAAGGACTAGTTATCACCAAGGTGTTGTAATCCTGTCTGCTCCTCGTCCTCTGTTGTAAAGGACTAGTTATCACCAAGGTGTTGTAATCCTGTCTGCTCCTCGTCCTCTGTTGTAAAGGACTAGTTATCACCAAGGTGTTGTAATCCTCAGTCTGCTCCTCGTCCTCTGTTGTAAAGGACTAGTTATCACCAAGGTGTTGTAATCCTCTCTGCTCCTCGCCCTCTGTTGTAAAGGACTAGTTATCACCAAGGTGTTGTAATCCTGTCTGCTCCTCGTCCTCTGTTGTAAAGGACTAGTTATCACCAAGGTGTTGTAATCCTGTCTGCTCCTCGTCCTCTGTTGTAAAGGACTAGTTATCACCAAGGTGTTGTAATCCTGTCTGCTCCTCGTCCTCTGTTGTAAAGGACTAGTTATCACCAAGGTGTTGTAATCCTGTCTGCTCCTCGTCCTCTGTTGTAAAGGACTAGTTATCACCAAGGTGTTGTAATCCTCAGTCTGCTCCTCGTCCTCTGTTGTAAAGGACTAGTTATCACCAAAGCACAGAAGAATAGATCAGGACAAACCGTTGTCTTATTGAGGGCCAGGACCAACAGTAGGCTGAGTCCTACATGACGCTCTATCAACCTTGTCCCCATAGGCTCTGGTCAGTAGTAGTGTAGTATATAGGGGATAGGGTGTCTTGTCCCCATAGGCTCTGGTCAGTAGTAGTAGTGTAGTATATAGGGGATAGGGTGTCTTGTCCCCATAGGCTCTGGTCAGTAGTAGTGTAGTATATAGGGGATAGGGTGTCTTGTCCCCATAGGCTCTGGTCAGTAGTAGTAGTGTAGTATATAGGGGATAGGGTGTCTTGTCCCCATAGGCTCTGGTCAGTAGTAGTAGTGTAGTATATAGGGGATAGGGTGTCTTGTCCCCATAGGCTCTGGTCAGTAGTAGTAGTGTAGTATATAGGGGGTGTCTTGTCCCCATAGGCTCTGGTCAGTAGTAGTGTAGTATATAGGGGGTGTCTTGTCCCCATAGGCTCTGGTCAGTAGTAGTAGTGTAGTATATAGGGGATAGGGTGTCTTGTCCCCATAGGCTCTGGTCAGTAGTAGTGTAGTATATAGGGGATAGGGTGCCTTGTCACCATAAGCTCTGGTCAGTAGTAGTAGTGTAGTATATAGGGTGTCTTGTCCCCATAGGCTCTGGTCAGTAGTAGTGTAGTATATAGGGGATAGGGTGTCTTGTCCCCATAGGCTCTGGTCAGTAGTAGTGTAGTATATAGGGGGTGTCTTGTCCCCATAGGCTCTGGTCAGTAGTAGTAGTGTAGTATGTAGGGGATAGGGAGTCTTGTCCCCATAGGCTCTGGTCAGTAGTAGTGTAGTATATAGGGGGTGTCTTGTCCCCATAGGCTCTGGTCAGTAGTAGTGTAGTATATAGGGGGTGTCTTGTCCCCATAGGCTCTGGTCAGTAGTAGTGTAGTATATAGGGGATAGGGTGTCTTGTCCCCATAGGCTCTGGTCAGTAATAGTAGTGTAGTATATAGGGGATAGGGTGTCTTGTCCCCATAGGCTCTGGTCAGTAGTAGTGTAGTATATAGGGGATAGGGTGTCTTGTCCCCATAGGCTCTGGTCAGTAGTAGTGTAGTATATAGGGGATAGGGTGTCTTGTCCCCATAGGCTCTGGTCAGTAGTAGTGTAGTATATAGGGGGTGTCTTGTCCCCATAGGCTCTGGTCAGTAGTAGTAGTGTAGTATGTAGGGGATAGGGAGTCTTGTCCCCATAGGCTCTGGTCAGTAGTAGTGTAGTATATAGGGGATAGGGTGTCTTGT
Organism: Salmo salar; assembly: GCF_965601325.2. Classification (NCBI taxonomy): domain Eukaryota; kingdom Metazoa; phylum Chordata; class Actinopteri; order Salmoniformes; family Salmonidae; genus Salmo; species Salmo salar. The sequence goes on from NC_138297.1 coordinate 74,140,012, forward strand.
CCCCATAGGCTCTGGTCAGTAATAGTAGTGTAGTATATAGGGGATAGGGTTTCTTGTCCCCATAGGCTCTGGTCAGTAGTAGTGTAGTATATAGGGGATAGGGTGTCTTGTCCCCATAGGCTCTGGTCAGTAGTAGTGTAGTATATCGGGGATAGGGTGTCTTGTCCCCATAGGCTCTGGTCAGTAGTAGTGTAGTATGTAGGGGATAGGGTGTCTTGTCCCCATAGGCTCTGGTCAGTAGTAGTGTAGTATATAGGGGATAGGGTGTCTTGTCCCCATAGGCTCTGGTCAGTAGTAGTGTAGTATATAGGGGGTGTCTTGTCCCCATATGCTCTGGTCAGTAGTAGTAGTGTAGTATATAGGGGATAGGGTTTCTTGTCCCCATAGGCTCTGGTCAGTAGTAGTGTAGTATATAGGGGATAGGGTGTCTTGTCCCCATAGGCTCTGGTCAGTAGTAGTGTAGTATATAGGGGGTGTCTTGTCCCCATAGGCTCTGGTCAGTAGTAGTAGTGTAGTATATAGGGGATAGGGTGTCTTGTCCCCATAGGCTCTGGTCAGTAGTAGTGTAGTATATAGGGGATAGGGTGTCTTGTCCCCATAGGCTCTGGTCAGTAGTAGTGTAGTATATAGGGGGTGTCTTGTCCCCATATGCTCTGGTCAGTAGTAGTAGTGTAGTATATAGGGGATAGGGTTTCTTGTCCCCATAGGCTCTGGTCAGTAGTAGTGTAGTATATAGGGGATAGGGTGTCTTGTCCCCATAGGCTCTGGTCAGTAGTAGTGTAGTATATAGGGGGTGTCTTGTCCCCATATGCTCTGGTCAGTAGTAGTAGTGTAGTATATAGGGGATAGGGTTTCTTGTCCCCATAGGCTCTGGTCAGTAGTAGTGTAGTATATAGGGGATAGGGTGTCTTGTCCCCATAGGCTCTGGTCAGTAGTAGTGTAGTATATAGGGGATAGGGTCCTTTGTCCCCATAGGCTCTGGTCAGTAGTAGTGTAGTATATAGGGGATAGGGGACCATTTAGGATGTAGTCGTAGTCTGCAGTATCTCCTACTAACTCTGTCTGATAGAGACCAGGCCCTGGGAGAGGAGAGGAGAGGAGAGGAGAGGAGAGGAGAGGAGAGGAGAGGAGAGGAGAGGAGAGGAGAGGAGAGGAGAGGAGAGGAGAGGAGAGGAGAGGAGAGGTATCTCTGTGGTCCAGTATCTCCTACTAACTCTGTCTGAGAGGAGAGGAGAGGAGAGGAGAGGAGAGGAGAGGAGAGGAGAGGAGAGGAGAGGAGAGGAGAGGAGAGGAGAGGAGAGGAGAGGAGAGGAGAGGTGAAAGCAGGTCGCTGAGAGAGGAGAGGAGAGGAGAGGAGAGGAGAGGAGAGGAGAGGAGAGGAGAGGAGAGGAGAGGAGAGGAGAGGAGAGGAGAGGAGAGGAGAGGAGAGGAGAGGAGAGGAGAGGAGAGGAGAGGAGAGGAGAAAGCAGAGGGCTGAGAGGAAAGGGAGAAGGAGAGTGTGGGAGCAGCCATCTTAGCTGTATATATTTTCCTCCCTGTGTAAATCTGCTGAAAGCTCCCATCGACTTTGCTCACATGGAACGCAGACTTCAGAATTAATCATCCTCATTATAAAGATCAATATCCACCAAACCAAGCAAATATAGCTAATTGGGAATGTTTACAAATACTTACAACTTTTTAAACAATCTGGATATGAACGTCGATTCAGAATGGCATTCAGAGAATCAGTCAGAACATGAATTCTAACAGTTGGTTCCAGCTGCTTAATAATCCTTAGACACTGTTGAATCAACATCACTCTGACAAACACAAAACAACAACCTTATATTGATCCCATAGTGTTTTCCTTCCTTTCATATTGGCTGTTATTCTGTCTGGACTCGTTGATGAGGAGGCTGTCTCTGTCTGGCCTCGTTGATGAGGAGGCTGGCTCTGTCTGGCCTCGTTGATGAGGAGGCTGGCTCTGTCTGGCCTCGTTGATGAGGATGCTGGCTCTGTCTGTCCTCGTTGATGAGGTGGCTGGCTCTGTCTGGCCTCGTTGATGAGGAGGCTGGCTCTGTCTGGCCTCGTTGATGAGGAGGCTGGCTCTGTCTGGCCATGTTGATGAGGAGGCTTGCTCTGTCTGGCCTCGTTGATGGGGAGGCTGGCTCTGTCTGGCCATGTTGATGAGGAGGCTGGCTCTGTCTGGCCTCGTTGATGAGGAGGCTGGCTCTGTCTGGCCTCATTGATGAGGAGGCTGTCTCTGTCTGGCCTCGTTGATGAGGAGGCTGACTCTGTCTGGCCATGTTGATGAGGAGGATGTCTCTGTCTGGGCTCGTTGATGAGGAGGCTGCCTCTGTCTGGCCTCGTTGATGTGCAGACTGCCTCTGTCTGGCCTCGTTGATAAGGAGGCTTCCTCTGTCTGGCCATGTAGAGGAGAGGGAAGTAACTCTGAGAGTGTAGTTTATATCAGGCCAGTAAGGAGAGGGAAGTAACTCTGAGACTGTAGTTTATATCAGGCCAGTAAGGAGAGGGAAGTAACTAGAGTGTAGTTTATATCAGGCCAGTAAGGAAAGGGAAGTAACTCTGAGAGTGTAGTTTATATCAGGCCAGTAAGGAGAGGGAAGTAACTAGAGTGTAGTTTATATCAGGCCAGTAAGGAGAGGGAAGTAACTCTGAGAGTGTAGTTTATATCAGGCCAGTAAGGAGAGGGAAGTAACTCTGAGAGTGTAGTTTATATCAGGCCAGTAAGGAGAGGGAAGTAACTCTGAGAGTGTAGTTTATATCAGGCCAGTAAGGAGAGTGAAGTAACTCTGAGAGTGTAGTTTATATCAGGCCAGTAAGGAGAGGGAAGTAACTCTGAGAGTGTAGTTTATATCAGGCCAGTAAGGAGAGGGAAGTAACTCTGAGAGTGTAGTTTATATCAGGCCAGTAAGGAGAGGGAAGTAACTCTGAGAGTGTAGTTTATATCAGGCCAGTAAGGAGGGGGAAGTAACTCTGAGAGTGTAGTTTATATCAGGCCAGTAAGGAGAGGGAAGTAACTCTGAGAGTGTAGTTTATATCAGGCCAGTAAGGAGAGGGAAGTAACTAGAGTGTAGTTTATATCAGGCCAGTAAGGAGAGGGAAGTAACTCTGAGAGTGTAGTTTATATCAGGCCAGTAAGGAGAGGGAAGTAACTCTGAGAGTGTAGTTTATATCAGGCCAGTAAGGAAATGGAAGTAACTCTGAGAGTGTAGTTTATATCAGGCCAGTAAGTAGAGGGAAGTAACTCTGAGACTGTAGTTTATATCAGGCCAGTAAGGAGAGGGAAGTAACTAGAGAGTAGTTTATATCAGGCCAGTAAGGAGATGGAAGTAACTCTGAGAGTGTAGTTTATATCAGGCCAGTAAGGAGAGGGAAGTAACTCTGAGAGTGTAGTTTATATCAGGCCAGTAAGGAAAGGGAAGTAACTCTGAGAGTGTAGTTTATATCAGGCCAGTAAGTAGAGGGAAGTAACTCTGAGAGTGTAGTTTATATCAGGCCAGTAAGGAGAGGAAAGTAACTCTGAGAGTGTAGTTTATATCAGGCCAGTAAGGAGAGGGAAGTAACTCTGAGAGTGTAGTTTATATCAGGCCAGTAAGGAGAGGGAAGTAACTCTGAGAGTGTAGTTTATATCAGGCCAGTAAGGAGAGGGAAGAAACTAGAGAGTGTAGTTTATATTTTTATTTTTATTTTATTTCACCTTTATTTAACCAGGTAGGCAAGTTGAGAACATGTTCTCATTTACAATTGTGACCTGGCCAAGATAAAGCAAAGCAGTTCGACAACATACAAAAACACAGAGTTACACATGGAGTAAAACAACATACAATCAATGATGCAGTAGAAAAAATAAGACTATATACAATGTGAGCAAATGATGTGAGATAAGGGAGGTAAAGGCAAAAAAGGCCACGGTGGCAAAGTAAATAAAGTATAGCAAGTAAAACACTGGAATGGTAGATTTGTAGTTTGAAGAAAGTTCAAAGTTCAAATATAAATAATATGGTGCAAAGGAGCAAAATAAATAAAATAAATAAGTAGGGGAAGAGGTAGTAGTTTGGGCTAAATTATAGATGGGCTATGTACAGGTGCAGTGATCTGGGAGCTGCTCTGATAGCTGGTGCTTAAAGCTAGTGAGGGAGATAAGTGTTTCCAGTTTCAGAGATTTTTGTAGTTCGTTCCAGTCATTGGCAGCAGAGAACTGGAAGGAGAGACGACCAAAGGAGGAGTTGGCTTTAGGGGTGACCAGAGAGATATACCTGCTGGAGCGCGTGCTACAGGTGGGTGCTGCTATGGTGACCAGAGAGCGGAGATAAGGGGGGACTTTGCATAGCAGGGTCTTGTAGATGACCTGGAGCCAATGTGTTTGGCGACGATTATGAAGCGAAGGCCAGCCAATGAGAGCGTACAGGTCGCAGTGGTGGGTAGTATATGGGGCTTTGGTGACAAAATGGATGGCACTGTGATAGACTGCATCCAGCTTGTTGAGTAGGGTATTGGAGGCTATTTTGTAAATGACATCACCGAAGTCGAGGATTGGTAGGATGGTCAGTTTTACGAGGGTATGTTTGGCAGCATGAGTGAAGGATGCTTTGTTGCGAAATAGGAAGCCAATTCTAGATTTAACTTTGGATTGGAGATGATTGATGTGAGTCTGGAAGGAGAGTTTACAGTCTAACCAGACACCTAGGTATTTGTAGTTGTCCACAAATTCTAAGTTAGAACCGTCCAGAGAAGTGATGCTGGACAGGCGGGCAGGTGCAGGCAGCGATCGGTTGAAGAGCATGCATTTAGTTTTACTTGTGTTTAGGAGCAGTTGGAGACAACGGAAGGAGAGTTGAATGGCATTGAAGCTCGTCTGGAGGGTTGTTAACACAGTGTCCAAAGAAGGGCCAGAAGTATACAGAATGGTGTCGTCTGCGTAGAGGTGGATCAGAGATTCACCAGCAGCAAGAGCGACATCATTGATGTATACAGAGAAAAGAGTTGGCCCAAGAATTGAACCCTGTGGTACCCCCATAGAGACTGCCAGAGGTCCGGACAGCAGGCCCTCCGATTTGACACACTGAACTCTGTCAGAGAAGTAGTTGGTGAACCAGGCGACACAATCGTTTGAGAAACCAAGGCTACTGAGTCTGCCGATGAGGATGTGGTGATTAACAGAGTCAAAAGCTTTGGCCAGGTCAATGAATACGGCTAGTATTGTTTCTTATCGATGGAGGTTAAGATATCGTTTAGGACCTTGAGCGTGGCTGAGGTGCACCCATGACCAGCTCTGAAACCAGATTGCATAGCGGAGAGGGTGCGGTGGGATTCGAAATGGTCGGTAATCTGTTTGTTGACTTGGCTTTCGAAGACCTTAGAAAGGCAGGGTAGGATGGATATAGGTCTGTAGCAATTTGGGTCAAGAGTGTCACCTCCTTTGAAGAGGGGGATGACAGCAGCTGCTTTCCAATCTATGGGAATCTCAGACGACACGAAAGAGAGGTTGAACAGGCTAGTAATAGGGGTTGCAATAATTTCGGCAGATAATTTTAGAAAGAAAGGGTCCAGATTGTCAAGCCCAGCTGATTTGTAGGGGTCCAGATTTTGCAGCTCTTTCAGAACATCAGCTGAATGGATTTGGGAGAAGGAGAAATGGGGGAGGCTTGGGCGAGTAGCTGTGGGGGGTGCAGTGCTGTTGAATGCAGTAGGGGTAGTTAGGTGGAAAGCATGGCCAGCCGTAGAAAAATGCTTATTGAAATTCTCAATTATAGTGGATTTATCGGTGGTGACAGAGTTTCCTATCCTCAGTGCAGTGGGCAGTTGGGAGGAGGTGTTCTTATTCTCCATGGACTTTACAATGTCCCAGAACTTCTTAGAGTTTGAGTTGCAGGAAGCAAATTCTGTTTGAAAAAGCTAGCCTTGGCGTTTCTAACTGCCTATGTGTATTGGTTTCTAACTTCCCTGAAAAGTTGCATATCGCGGGAGCAGTTCGATGCTAATGCAGAACGCCACAGGATATTTTTGTGTTGGTTAAGGGCAGTCAGGTCTGGGGAGAACCAAGGGCTATATCTGTTCCTGGTTCTAAATTTCTTGAAAGGGGCATGCTTATTTAAGATGGTGAGGAAGGCATTTAAAAAAAATAACCAGGCATCCTCTACTGACGGGATGAGGTCAATATCCTTCCAGGATACCCGGGTCAGGTCGATTAGAAAGGCTTGCTCGTTGAAATGTTTCAGGGAGCGTATCAAGCCAGTAAGGAGAGGGAAGCAACTCTGAGAGTGTAGTTTATATCAGGCCAGTAAGGAGAGGGAAGTAACTAAAGAGTGTAGTTTATACCAGGCCAAGGTGACAGCTTAAGCACAAGTATTGCTTTGGGTAGATGGGTTATGACTGACTTTAGGATGACTGACTGAACTAGCTAGATGGGTAGGACTCATTAGGATGACTGACTGAACTAGCTAGATGGGTAGGACTCATTAGGATGACTGACTGAACTAACTAGATGGGTAGGGATCATTAGGATGACTGACTGAACTAGCTAGATGGGTAGGGCTCATCAGGATGACTACTGAACTAGCTAGATGGGTAGGACTCATCAGGATGACTGACTGAACTAGCTAGATGGGTAGGACTCATCAGGATGACTGACTGAACTAGCAAGATGGATAGGACTCATTAGGATGACTGACTGAAAGAGCTAGATGGGTAGGACTCATCAGGATGACTGACTGAACTAGCTAGATGGGTAGGACTCATTAGGATGACTGACTGAACTAGCTGGATGGGTAGGACTCATTAGGATGACTGACTGAACTAGCTAGATGGGTAGGGCTCATTAGGATGACTGACTGAACTGACTGAACTAGCTAGATGGGTAGGACTCATCAGGATGACTGACTGAACTAGCTAGATGGGTGGGACTCATTAGGATGACTGACTGAACTAGCTAGATGGGTAGGGCTCATTAGGATGACTGACTGAACTAGCTAGATGGGTAGGACTCATCAGGATGACTGACTGAACTAGCTAGATGGGTAGGACTCATCAGGATGACTGACTGAACTAGCTAGATGGGTAGGACTCATCAGGATGACTGACTGAACTGACTGAAGAAGCTAGATGGGTAGGACTCATCAGGATGACTGACTGAACTAGCTAGATGGGTAGGACTCATTAGGATGACTGACTGAACTAGCTAGATGGGTAGGACTCATCAGGATGACTGACTGAAGAAGCTAGATGGGTAGGACTCATCAGGATGACTGACTGAACTAGCTAGATGGGTAGGACTCATCAGGATGACTGACTGAACTGACTGAAGAAGCTAGATGGGTAGGACTCATCAGGATGACTGACTGAACTAGCTAGATGGGTAGGACTCATTAGGATGACTGACTGAACTAGCTAGATGGGTAGGACTCATCAGGATGACTGACTGAACTAGCTAGATGGGTAGGACTCATCAGGATGACTGACTGAACTAGCTAGATGGGTAGGACTCATCAGGATGACTGACTGAACTAGCTAGATGGGTAGGACTCATCAGGATGACTGACTGAACTAGCTAGATGGGTAGGACTCATCAGGATGACTGACTGAACTAGCTAGATGGGTAGGACTCATTAGGATGACTGACTGAACTGACTGAACTAGCTAGATGGGTAGGACTCATTAGGATGACTGACTGAACTAGCTAGATGTGTAGGACTCATTAGGATGACTGACTGAACTAGCTAGATGGGTAGGACTCATTAGGATGACTGACTGAACTAGCTAGATGGGTAGGACTCATCAGGATGACTGACTGAACAAGCTAGATGGGTAGGACTCATTAGGATGACTGACTGAACTAGCTAGATGGGTAGGACTCATTAGGATGACTGACTTAACTAGCTAGATGGGTAGGACTCATTAGGATGACTGACTGAACTAGCTAGATGGGTAGGACTCATCAGGATGACTGACTGAACTAGCTAGATGGGTAGGACTCATCAGGATGACTGACTGAACTAGCTAGATGGGTAGGACTCATCAGGATGACTGACTGAACTAGCTAGATGGGTGGGACTCATTAGGATGACTGACTGAACTAGCTAGATGGGTAGGACTCATCAGGATGACTGACTGAACTAGCTAGATGGGTAGGACTCATTAGGATGACTGACTGAACTAGCTAGATGGGTAGGACTCATCAGGATGACTGACTGAACTAGCTAGATGGGTAGGACTCATTAGGATGACTGACTGAACTAGCTAGATGGGTAGGACTCATCAGGATGACTGACTGAACAAGCTAGATGGGTAGGACTCATTAGGATGACTGACTGAACTAGCTAGATGGGTAGGACTCATCAGGATGACTGACTGAACTAACTAGATGGGTAGGACTCATCAGGATGACTGACTGAACTAGCTAGATGGGTAGGACTCATCAGGATGACTGACTGAACTGACTGAACTAAATCCGTTCCTCCCCACTCAACTCTCGCTGCGCGACACATGTCATAAATATGTATAGTCTCTCCTCATTCAACTCGCAGTAGTTGATATAGTTTCCACGGTAACGTGTATTTGCAGAACATGATGAAATGTTGAAACTAAGTTGCGAGCTACTTTCATAGCAAGGTCATGTAGAACGAGTGTCTTGTGAAACACATTCCAGACACTGGCTCTTACTATCTTGCCATACCTGATTTGACTGAGAAATATCAGCTAGATAGGCTAGCCAGCTGCAGCTATCACCAAGCTATGCTACGCTAACCAGCTGCAGCTATCACCAAGCTATGCTACGCTAGCCAGCTGCAGCTATCACCAAGCTATGCTACGCTAACCAGCTGCAGCTATCACCAAGCTATGCTACGCTAGCCAGCTGCAGCTATCACCAAGCTATGCTACGCTAACCAGCTGCAGCTATCACCAAGCTATGCTACGCTAGCCAGCTGCAGCTATCACCAAGCTATGCTACGCTAGCCAGCTGCAGCTATCACCAAGCTATGCTACGCTAGCTAGCTGTCAGCTTGACTCAACACAAGGTCAGTGCAGGATTTAGCCTACAACACAGAACTGAACTGTCCTTCTCTCCGTAGCAACGCTAGCTTAGCTTACCTGCTCTGTACTCAACTACTGCACTTGACTGTTGTGATTGAATGGCAAAGACACACCCCAAAAAAATACTCCCACATCAAACAACACCCCCACGACAACTCTGGTTTCCCTTCAGTCACGGACGCTAGCACTTCTTAATGAGTGTTGATGGAAAAAACAGGCCAAATAGGGGAAGTGTTGTGTTGTGAAGAGTATAGAGGAGAGCCTGAGTGTCAGGGAGCAGGAGGAGCAGAGGGAGTAGGAGGAGCAGAGGAGTAGAGGGAGTAGGAGGAGTAGGAGGAGTTGGGGAGTAGAGGAGTCAGGGGGAGTAGGGGGAGCAGGCAGAGTAGGAGGAGCAGGGGAGTAGAGGGAGTAGGGGAGTAGGGGAGTAGGAGGAGTAGGGGAGTAGGAGGAGTAGGTGAGTAGGAGGAGCAGGGGAGTAGGGGGAGTAGGGGGAGTAGGGGAGTAGGAGGAGTAGGGGGAGCAGGGGAGCAGGAGGAGTAGGTGAGTAGGAGGAGCAGGGGGAGTAGGGGATTAGGAGGAGTAGGGGAGTAGGGGGAGTAGGGGAGTAGGAGGAATAGGGGGAGTAGGAGGAGTAGGGGAGTAGGGGATTAGGAGGAGTAGGGGGAGTAGGGGAGTAGGAGGATTAGGGGGAGTAGGAGGAGTAGGAGGAGCAGGGGGAATAGGGGAGTAGGAGGAGTAGGAGGAGTAGGGGGAATAGGGGGAGTAGGAGGAGTAGGGGAGTAGGAGGAGTAGGAGAGTAGGAGGAGTAGGAGGAGTAGGGGAGTAGGAGGAGTAGGGGGAGCAGGCGGAGTAGGAGGAGTAGGGGGAGCAGGGGGAGCAGGTGGAGTAGGGGGAGTAGGAGGAGTAGGAGGAGTTGGGGAGTAGAGGAGTCAGGGGGAGTAGGGGGAGTAGGAGGAGTAGGGGGAGCAGGCAGAGTAGGAGGAGCAGGGGAGTAGAGGGAGTAGGGGGAGTAGGGGAGTAGGGGAGTAGGAGGAGTAGGAGGAGTAGGTGAGTAGGAGGAGCAGGGGAGTAGGGGGAGTAGGGGGAGTAGGAGGAGTAGGGGAGTAGGAGGAGTAGGAGGAGGAGTAGGGGAGGAGTAGGAGGAGCAGGAAGAGTAGGGGGAGTAGGGGGAGTCAGGGGGAGTCAGGGAGTAGGGGGAGTAGGGGGAGTAGGGGAGTAGAGGGAGTAGGGGGAGTAGGGGAGTAGGAGGAGTAGGGGGAGTAGGAGGAGGAGTAGAAGGAGCAGGTGGAGCAGAGGGAGTAGGAGGAGCAGGGGAGTAGGGGGAGTAGGGGAGTAGGAGGAATAGGGGGAGCAGAGGGAGCAGAGGGAGCAGGAGGAGTAGGTGAGTAGGAGGAGCAGGGGGAGCAGGGGGAGCAGGGGGAGCAGGAGGAGCAGGGGGAGTAGGGGATTAGGAGGAGTAGGGGAGTAGAGGGAGTAGGGGGAGTAGGGGAGTAGGAGGAGTAGGGGGAGTAGGAGGAGGAGTAGAAGGAGCAGGGGGAGCAGGGGGAGCAGGAGGAGCAGGGGGAGTAGGGGATTAGGAGGAGTAGGGGAGTAGAGGGAGTAGGGGGAGTAGGGGAGTAGGAGGAGTAGGGGGAGTAGGAGGAGGAGTAGAAGGAGCAGGTGGAGCAGAGGGAGTAGGAGGAGCAGGGGAGTAGGGGGAGTAGGGGAGTAGGAGGAATAGGGGGAGTAGGAGGAGTAGGAGGAGTAGGGGAGTAGGAGGAGTAGGAGGAGTAGGGGAGTAGGAGGAGTAGGGGAGCAGGCGGAGTAGGAGGAGTAGGGGGAGCAGGGGGAGCAGGTGGAGTAGGGGGAGTAGGAGGAGTAGGGGAGTAGGAGGAGTAGGAGGAGGAGTAGGGGAGGAGTAGGAGGAGCAGGAAGAGTAGGGGAGTAGGGGGAGTCAGGGGAGTCAGGGGAGTAGGGGAGTTAGGGGGAGTAGGAGGAGCAGGGGAGTAGGAGGAGTAGGTGGAGTAGGGGGAGCAGGAGAGTAGGGAGAGTAGGGGGAGCAGGTGGAGTAGGGGGAGCAGGTGGAGTAGGGGGAGTAGGAGGATTAGGGGGAGTAGGTGGAGTAGGGGGAGCAGGTGGAGTCAGGGGAGTAGGGGAGTTAGGGGGAGTAGGAGGAGCAGGGGAGTAGGAGGAGTAGGGGGAGTGGGGGGGAGTAGGAGGAGCAGGGGGAGTCAGGGGGAGTAGGGGGAGCAGGTGGAGTAGGCGGAGTAGGGGGAGTCAGGGGAGTAGGGGGAGTAGGGGAGTAGGGGAGTTAGGAGGAGTAGGAGGAGTAGGGTAGCAGGGGGAGAAGGTGCGCAAAGGGGGGTCAAGGGGAAACAGGGGGGTCAGGGAGAGAAGGAGGAGCAGGGGGGTCAGGGAGAGAAGGAGGAGCAGGGGGGTCAGGGAGAGAGTAGGAGCAGAGGGGTCAGGGAGAGAAGGAGGAGCAGGGGGGTCAGAGAGAGAAGGAGGAGCAGGGGGGTCAGGGAGAGTAGGAGGGGCAGGGGGGCAGGGAGAGAGTAGGAGGAGCAGGGGGGTCAGAGAGAATAGGAGGAGCAGGGGGTCAGGGAGAGAAGGAGGAGCAGGGGGGTCAGGGAGAGTAGGAGGAGCAGAGGGGTCAGAGAGAGTACGAGGAGCAGAGGGGTCAGGGAGAGAAGGAGGAGCAGAGGGGTCAGGGAGAGTAGGAGGAGCAGGGGGGTCAGGGAGAGAGTAGGAGGAGCAGGGGGGTCAGGGAGAGTAGGAGGAGCAGGGGGGTCAGGGAGAGAGTAGGAGGAGCAGGGGGGGCTATACCTCCGGAACCTTCCTCTGTTTCCACACACAGCATTAAGATGAGTAAACCATTGTTTGTCTTTAGACTACATTACCCTGCTCGTCCCTGGCGGCGTACACACGGCAGTGCTCGTCCGGTGTTGTTCACAGGGCCTTTTAAAACAGCCTCAGAACAGCAGAGGAGTTGGTGAGGAGAGAAGCTCTGTCGTCTGAACGCTACCCTTCTTCCTGGTTAATTCTCTCTCCTGGTGTCCGTAGCTTGGCAACTAGTCTAGGTTTTATTTAAGAGGTAGAATTATAATTTTTTTGTTCATTGTTCATTACAGTTAGAATACAACAGAAACGAAGCCAATCCGAGTAGCATACAAGACACCAGTATTATTTGTGTGTGTTTTTTTTCTATAAGTGCACAAGGGACAGTGAGTTTTCCGAGGAAGGAGGAGGAGAGAGAGCGTTCCACTCTAAAATACATGTCCGTTTCATCTTCCTAGAAAGCCTTGGAGAGACGACGGTGAAGGATTGTGTCGAGTTCACGCCTCGCTGCCAATTAGTTGTCCTGCCTTTTTTGTTGTTGTTGTAGTCTCTCATCAAATTCAGGAACAGCTGCTCGGATGAGAGACTCGTGGTGTTTTCACGCTACGATGCTACTGCTCACTACAGCTGGCACATTGCTCTTCCTTTATGGATTAAAGTCCAAATCAAACACTAGTCAACCTCTGTTTCTAGGTGCCTGGGTATTTGTCTGAGAGAGAGAGAGGAGAGAGAGAGAGAGAGAGAGAGAGAGAAGAGGAGAGAGAAGAGAGAGAGAGAGAGAGAGAGAGAGAGAGAGAGAGAGAGAGAGAGAGAGGGAGAGGGAGAGAGAGAACACCACTTCACAGTAAAGCACATGTGATTATTGTCAAGGAAAACAACAAGCATCATTATTCTAAAAACAGCTCTACTCCAGGGAACACTACTGCGGTAGCCATTTAAAATCACATCTTGTGGACAAATTGAGAAGAGAAATTGCCATTTATTTCCCCTCTATGATGTTCTGTTTGTCTCTAGGTCTCATTCCAAGTCTAAAAGTACGTACCAAATGGCACCCTATTTCCTATATAGTGCACTACTTTAGACCAGAACCATATGGGCCCTGGCACCCTATTCCCTACATAGTGCACTACTTTAGACCAGAACCCTATGGGTCCTGGCACCCTATTCCCTATATAGTGCACTACTTTAGACCAGAACCCTATGGGCCCTGGCACCCTATTCCCTACATAGTGTACTACTTTAGACCAGAACCCTATGGGTCCTGGCACCCTATTCCCTATATAGTGCACTACTTTGACCAGAGCCCATAGGGAATAGTTTGCCATTAGGAAGCAGTCCGAGTACCTGTAGATTATAACAGGAGGTTGGTTCTGTCATATATATATCTAGAATATCTACCTACAGTCTCAGAACCAAGGTTTGGTTCTGTCATATATATATCTATGATATCTACCTACAGTCTCAGAACCAAGGTTTGGTTCTGTCATATATATATCTAGGATATCTACCTACAGTCTCAGAACCAAGGTTGGTTCTGTCATATATATATCTATGATATCTACCTACAGTCTCAGAACCAAGGTTTGGTTCTGTCATATATATATCTAGGATATCTACCTACAGTCTCAGAACCAAGGTTGGTTCTGTCATATATATATCTAGGATATCTACCTACAGTCTCAGAACCAAGGTTGGTTCTGTCATATATATATCTATGATATCTACCTAGAGTCTCAGAACCAAGGTTGGTTCTGTCATATATATATCTAGGATATCTACCTACAGTCTCAGAACCAAGGTTGGTTCTGTCATATATATATCTATGATATCTACCTAGAGTCTCAGAACCAAGGTTGGTTCTGTCATATATATATCTAGGATATCTACCTACAGTCTCAGAACCAAGGTTGGTTCTGTCATATATATATCTATGATATCTACCTAGAGTCTCAGAACCAAGGTTGGTTCTGTCATATATATATCTAGGATATCTACCTACAGTCTCAGAACCAAGGTTTGGGTCTGTCATATATATATCTAGGATATCTACCTACAGTCTCAGAACCAAGGTTGGTTCTGTCATATATATATCTAGGATATCTACCTACAGTCTCAGAACCAAGGTTGGTTCTGTCATATATATATCTAGGATATCTGCTTACAGTCTCAGAACCAAGGTTGGTTCTGTCATATATATATCTAGGATATCTACCTACAGTCTCAGAACCAAGGTTTGGGTCTGTCATATATATATCTAGGATATCTACCTACAGTCTCAGAACCAAGGTTGGTTCTGTCATATATATATCTAGGATATCTACCTACAGTCTCAGAACCAAGTTGGTTCTGTCATATATATCTAGGACAGTGATTCCCAAACTTTTATAGTCCCGTACCCCTTCAAACATTCAACCTCCTGCTGTACTCCCTCTAGCACCAGGGTCAGTGCACTCTCAAATGTTGTTTTTGCCATCATTGTAAGCCTGCCACACACACTCACTATACGATACATTTATTAAACATAAGAATGAGTGTGATTTTTTGTCACAACCCGGCTCATGGGAAGTGACAAAGAGCTCTTGTAGGACCACAAATAATAATATAACAATAATCAATAATGTTACTCTTTATTTAACCATCTTACATATAAAACGTTATTTGTTCATCGTAAATTGTGAATAACTCACCACAGGTTAATGAGAAGCGTGTGCTTGAAAGGATGCACATAACTCTGCAATGTTGGGTTGTATTGGAGAGAGTCTTAAATCATTGTAAAAGCGTTACATGGTCGCTGCCCATATCATTACATAGTGCAGAAAATACACGAGAGTTCAGGGGCTTTTTGCTTTAACAAAGTGAACCCGTTTCCACGGTAGCGTCCAAAACGTCTTTCAAGATGTTCCCTTGGCAGGAAGAGCCTCTCGGTGGATGCTGCAGTGGACCCACGTGGCGTCGGGAGCAACTTCTTGCACGCCCATTACCACTCCACTATGTCTCCCTGTCATGGCTTTTACACCATCACTACAGATACCAACACATCTTGACCACCAAAGTCCATTTGACGTCACAAAGCTGTCCAGTACTTTAAAAATATCCTCTCTTGTTGTCCTGGTTTCCAGTGGTTTGCAGAAGAGGATGTCTTCCTTAATTGACCCCCCCCCCCCCCCCATTAACGTAATGGACATATACCAGGAGCTGGGCCAGGCCGGCCACGTCTGTTGACTCATCCAGCTGTAACGCATATAATTCACTGGCTTGTAAGCGAAGCAGTAATTGTTTCAAAACATCTCCTGCCACGTCACTGATGCGTCGTGAAACAGTGTTGTTTGATGAAGACATTGTCTGTATAGTTGTTTTTGGCCTTTTCCCCCCAGCATTGTTCCAGCCGTATCCATCTTTTATGTTTTTTTAACGTTTTAACTTTGTCCCTAAGTAACATATTGTACTGTACTGTAGCAGCCTTGAAACCCATTCCCGAAGAAAAGCATCGGCTGTTACGGGCGTCGCATAGAGGAGACCAAGGCGCAGCGTGTAGAGTGCTCATCGCTGTATAATTTAATGGAAAACGAACACTAGACAAAATAACAAAATGACAGCCAACAGTTCCGTCAGGTTAAACAAACTAAACGGAAAGCAACTACCCACGAACACAAAAGGAAAAACAGGCTGCCTAAGTATGGCGTCCAATCAGAGACAACGATAGACAGCTGCCTCTGATTGGAAACCATACCCGGCCAAAACATAGAAATACAAACCATAGAATGCCCACCCACCTATCACACCCTGACCTAACTAAACAGAGAAAACACAGCTCTCCTCGGTCAGAGCGTGACATCCACACTGTAAACGGAGGTTCTCAGAACACACTGTAACCGGGTCAGGAAGGACCAGTTTTGACCTGTGAGGTCGCCACGGTGACAGCGGGGGTTGCCGTGACAACGTGCCGATACTCCTACAGACGGTAATCCACTGGTAATGTGTTAGACTCTGAAAAACAAGGAACCAGGGACCTCATAGTCTAACTGACGTCATTAGTTGTATTAATGTTGTGTTCTGAACCAGGAACCTCAGTCTGATGTCATTAGTTGTATTAATGTTGTGTTCTGAACCAGGAACCTCAGTCTGATGTCATTAGTTGTATTAATGTTGTGTTCTGAACCAGGAACCTCAGTCTAACTGATGTCATTAGTTGTATTAATGTTGTGTTCTGAGCCAGGAACCTCAGTCTGATGTCATTAGTTGTATTAATGTTGTGTTCTGAGCCAGGAACCTCAGTCTGATGTCATTAATTGTATTAATGTTGTGTTCTGAACCAGGAACCTCAGTCTGATGTCATTAGTTGTATTAATGTTGTGTTCTGAACCAGGAACCTCAGTCTGATGTCATTAGTTGTATTAATGTTGTGTTCTGAGCCAGGAACCTCAGTCTGATGTCATTAGTTGTATTAATGTTGTGTTCTGAACCAGGGACCTCAGTCTAACTGATGTCATTAGTTGTATTAAGTCCTAATAGCTTTTTGATGTATTGATTTAATGATTTGAATGTCATATTTGATAAATCACTGTAATGCGTTCTGATTTGGAACTGACAGAATCTTACGGAGGAGTTCTTCTGTTCCATTGATTCCATCTGCCTCCCGCTGTGTTCTATCAATGACTTTCCTGTTCCGTCGTTGTTTCCATTGATCTTCATTTAATTAGATGTAGTAAAACGCTATAATGCGTGCAATGTAAGTGATCTTCAAGGCTCTGCATGTCACGTGTATCAAACCAGAGAGAAGAGAAAACGCAGAGGATTTTGGAATACACTTTAAATGGTACAGTATGTACATTTACATTTACATTTTAGTCATTTAGCAGACGCTCTTATCCAGAGCGACTTACAAATTGGTGCATTCACCTATAATATCCAGTGGAACAACCACTTTACAATAGTGCACTTTACAAATGTACACTGAGTGTACAAAACATTAGGAACACGGGCAACTTCCTAATATTGAGTTGCACCCCCTGTTGTCCTCAGAACAGCCTCGGTTTGTTGGGACATGGACTCTACAAGGTGTCGAAAGCGTTCCACAGGGATGCTGGTCCATGTTGACTCCAATGCTTCCCACAGTTGTGTCATGTTGGCTCGATGTCCTATTGTATTGTTTTTTTGTTTTGTTTAAGGGCTAGATCAGATTTAATACTGGAGATAGATTGTAGCTTCTGTCAATATAATTGTTTTCAACATTTCTAATCCTCCATATTTTTTTTGGGGGGGGGGGGTAAATATACAGTACCAGTCAAAAGTTTGGACATACCAACACATTCAAGGGTTTTTCTTTATTTTTACTATTTTCTACATTGTAAAATCATAGTGAAGACATCCAAACTATGAAATAACACATATGGAATCACGTAGTAACCAAAAAAGTGTTCAACAAATCAAAATATATTTTCAGATTTTCGATTCTTCAAAGTTGCAAACCTTTGCATTGATGACAGCTATGCACACTCTTGGCATTCTCTCATCCAGCTTCATGAGGTAGTCAGCTGGAATGCTTTTCCAAAAGTCTTAAAGGAGTTCCCACATATGCTGAGCACTTGCTGGCTGCAGAATTCTGTGGTAGCCATGCTGGTTAAATGTGCCTTGAATTCTAAATAAATCACAGACAATGTCACCAGCAAAGCACCCCCACAGCATCACACCCCTTCCTCCATGCTTCACAGTGGGAACCACACATGCGGAGATAATCCGTTCACCTATTCTGCATCTCACAAAGACACGGCGGTTGGAACCAAAAATCTCAAATTTGGACTCATCAAACCAAAGGACAGATTTCCACCGGTCTAATGTCCACTGCTCATGTTTCTTGGCAGAATCAACTCTCTTATTATTATTGGTGTCATTTAGTAGTGGCTTCTTTGCAGCAGTCTGACCATGAAGGTCTGATTCACGGATTCTCCTCTGAACAGTTGATGTTGAGATGTGTCCCTTACTTGAACTCTGGAGCAATTTATTTGGGCTGCAATCTGAGGTGCAGTTAATTGCCAATTTCTGAGGCTGGTAACTCTAATGAACTTATCCTCTGCAGTAGAGGTAACTCTGGGTCTTCCTTTCCTGTGGCGGTCCTCATGGGAGCCAGTTTCATCATTGCGCTTGATGGTTTTTGCGACTGCACTTGAAGAAACTTTCAAAGTTTTTGAAATTTCCCGGATTGACTAACCTTCATGTCTTAAAGTAATGATGGATTGTCATTTCTCTTTGCTTATTTGAGCTGTTCTTGCCATAATATAGACTTGGTCTTTTACCAAATAGGGCTATCTTCTGTATAACCCCCCTACCTTGTCACAACACAACTGATTGGCTCAAACGCATTAAGGAGGAAAGAAATTTCACAAATTAACTTTTAACAAGGCACACCTGTTAATTGAAATGCATTCCAGGTGACTACCTCATTAAGCTGGTTGAGAGAATGCCAACAGTGTGAAAAGCTGTCTTCAACGCAAAGGGTGGCTACTTTGAAGAATCAAACATTTTTTATATATTTTAAGTTTAATACTCTTTTGGTTACTAAAAGATTCCATATGTGTTATTTCATAGTTTTAGTGTCTTCACTATTATTCTACAATGTAGAAAATAGTTCAAATTAAGAAAAACCCTTGAAGGTTTGTCCAAACTTTTGACTGGTAGTGTATATTTAAACAAATCCATCTTTTCTTAATTTCCATAATTAACAAATAACATTCGGAATAATGTAGGCGGTTCATGCAAAGATTGTTACCTTTAACCAGGATCATTACCTCTAACCAGGATTGTTACCTCTAACCAGGATTGTTACCTCTAACCAGGACTTACCTTTAACCAGGATTGTTACCTTTAACCAGGATTGTTACCTCTAACCAGGATTGTTACCTCTAACCAGGACTTACCTTTAACCAGGATTGTTACCTTTAACCAGGACTGGTACCTCTAACCAGGATTGTTACCTCTAACCAGGATTGTTTCCTCTAACCAGGATTGTTACCTCTAACCAGGATTGTTACCTCTAACCAGGACTTACCTTTAACCAGGATTGTTACCTTTAACCAGGACTGGTACCTCTAACCAGGATTGTTTCCTCTAACCAGGACTGTTACCTTTAACCAGGACTGTTACCTTTAACCAGGACTGGTACCTCTAACCAGGATTGTTACCTCTAACCAGGATTGTTTCCTCTAACCAGGACTGTTACCTCTAACCAGGATTGTTACCTTTAACCAGGAGTGTTACCTCTAACCTCTAACCAGGATTGTTACCTCTAACCAGGAGTGTTACCTCTAACCAGGATTGTTACCTCTAACCAGGATTGTTACCTCTAACCTCTAACCAGGATTGTTACCTCTAACCAGGAGTGTTACCCCTAACCTCTAACCAGGAGTGTTACCTCTAACCAGGATTGTTACCTTTAACCAGGATTGTTACCTCTAACCTCTAACCAGGAGTGTTACCTCTAACCAGGATTGTTACCTCTAACCAGGAGTGTTACCTCTAACCAGGACTGTTACCTCTAACCAGGATTGTTACCTTTAACCAGGAGTGTTACCTCTAACCTCTAACCAGGATTGTTACCTCTAACCAGGAGTGTTACCTCTAACCAGGATTGTTACCTCTAACCAGGATTGTTACCTTTAACCAGGATTGTTACCTCTAACCTCTAACCAGGAGTGTTACCTCTATCCAGGAGTGTTACCTCTAACCAGGATTGTTACCTCTAACCAGGTGTGTTACCTCTAACCAGGAGTGTTACCTCTAACCAGGAGTGTTACCTCTAACAAGGAGTGTTACCTCTAACAAGGAGTGTTACCTCTAACCAGGAGTGTTACCTCTAACCTCTAACCAGGATTGTTACCTCTAACCAGGAGTGTTACCTCTAACCTCTAACCAGGATTGTTACCTCTAACCAGGAGTGTTACCTCTAACAAGGAGTGTTACCTCTAACCAGGAGTGTTACCTCTAACCTCTAACCAGGATTGTTACCTTTAACCAGGATTGTTACCTCTAACCTCTAACCAGGATTGTTTCCTCTAACCAGGAGTGTTACCTCTAACCTCTAACCAGGATTGTTTCCTCTAACCAGGATTGTTACCTCTAACCTCTAACCAGGAGTGTTACCTCTATCCAGGAGTGTTACCTCTAACCTCTAACCAGGATTGTTTCCTCTAACCAGGAGTGTTACCTCTAACCTCTAACCAGGATTGTTTCCTCTAACCAGGATTGTTACCTCTAACCAGGAGTGTTACCTCTAACCTCTAACCAGGATTGTTACCTCTAACCAGGAGTGTTACCTCTAACAAGGAGTGTTACCTTTAACCAGGATTGTTACCTCTAACCTCTAACCAGGATTGTTTCCTCTAACCAGGAGTGTTACCTCTAACCTCTAACCAGGATTGTTTCCTCTAACCAGGATTGTTACCTCTAACCTCTAACCAGGAGTGTTACCTCTATCCAGGAGTGTTACCTCTAACCTCTAACCAGGATTGTTTCCTCTAACCAGGAGTGTTACCTCTAACCTCTAACCAGGATTGTTTCCTCTAACCAGGATTGTTACCTCTAACCTCTAACCAGGAGTGTTACCTCTATCCAGGAGTGTTACCTCTAACCTCTAACCAGGATTGTTTCCTCTAACCAGGAGTGTTACCTCTAACCTCTAACCAGGATTGTTTCCTCTAACCAGGAGTGTTACCTCTAACCTCTAACCAGGATTGTTACCTTTAACCAGGATTGTTACTTCTAACCAGGATTGTTACATCTATCCAGGATTGTTACTTCTAACAAGGATTGCCATAACAATAATTACATTTTTGTCAAGCAATTATTATTTTAGCGAACAATTATTGTGATTCATCCAATATTGCCCCAGGATGTCCTTTGGGTGGTGGACCATTCTTGATACACAGAGGAAACTGTTGAGAGTGAAAACCCCAGCAGCTTTACAGTTCTTGACTCAAACCGGTGCGCCTGGCACCTTTTACCATCCCCCCGTTCAAAGGCACATAAATATTTTGTCTTGCCCATTCACTCTCCGAATAGCACACATACACAATCCATGTCTCAATTGACTCAAGGCTTATAAATCCTTCTTTAACCTGTCTCCTCCCCTTCATCTACACTGATTGAAGTGGATTTAAAATTGACATCAATAAGCGATCATGGCTTTCACCTGGATTCACCTGGTCAGTCTATGTCATGGAAAAAGCTAGTGTTCCTAATTTTTTGTCCACTCAGTGTTTAGTAGTTGCATAAGTATTCAGCCCCTTTGTTTCAGTGTGATTAGTTCAGGAGTGAAATGTGCCTTAACAAATCGCATACTAATTTACATGGACTCACCCTGTGTGAAATAATAG
Organism: Salmo salar; assembly: GCF_965601325.2. NCBI lineage: Eukaryota > Metazoa > Chordata > Actinopteri > Salmoniformes > Salmonidae > Salmo > Salmo salar. Next base: position 74,161,233 of record NC_138297.1, read on the forward strand.
GGATTGACATGATTTTTGATTGACTTCCCTTTCCTCTGTCCCACATATATACAACATCTGTAAGGTCCCTCAGTCAAATATTGAATTTCAAGGACAGATTGAACTGCAAAGACCAGGGAGCTTTTCAAAAGCCTCATAAAGAAGAGAGGTGATTGGTAGATTAAAAAAAAAAATCTGACATTGAATATCTCTTTAAGCATAGTCAAGTTAATCATTATGCTGTGGATTATATATTAAAGCACCCAGACAGATGAAAGATACAGACGTCCTTCTGAACTGAGCTGCAGGACAGGAAGGAAACTGCTCAGGGATGTCGCCATGAGGCCAGTGATGGTTTTAAAACGGCTACAGAGTTTAATGTCTGTGACGGTAGAACACTGAGGATGGATCTACAACATTGCAGTGATTCCACAATAATGACTTAAAAGACCCAGTGACAAGAAGAATACAAATATACAGAATAAAAAATATTGGGTTTTATACTAAATGGTTTATATCTTTATATCTTGTATTTAATTGTTTTATACTAAATGGTTTATATCTTTATATCTTGTATTTATTTAATTGTTTTATACTAAATGGTTTATATCTTTATATCTTGTATTTAATTGTTTTATACTAAATGGTTTATATCTTTATATCTTGTATTTAATTGTTTTATATCTTATATTTATGGGTTTTATACTAAATGGTTTATATTTTTTGTATCTTCTATTTAATGGTTTATATGTTTATATCTTGTATTTAATGGTTTATATGTTTATATCTTGTATTTAATTGTTTTATACTAAATGGTTTATATTTTGTATTTATGGGTTTTATACTAAATGGTATATATGTTTATATCTTGTATTTAATTGTTTTATACTAAATGGTTTATATCTTGTATTTAATGGTTTTATTATAAATGGTTTATATATTTATATCTTACATTAATGGGTTTTATACTAAATGTTTTTTATATCTTGTATTTATGGGGTCTATTCTAAATGGTTCCCTATCCCCTTGATGGTGTACTACTGCGGAGCTGTGGGCCCTGGTTATAAAAACTGAACTATGAAAGGAATTGGGCTGTTTAGGTTACAACCTGTGTGAGAGAACAGAACAGGACTGTATCAGTCTGATGAGAGGAGAGAGAACAGAACAGGACTGTATCAGTCTGATGAGAGAACAGAACAGGACTGTATCAGTCTGATGAGAGGAGAGAACAGAACAGGACTGTATCAGTCTGATGAGAGGAGAGAACAGAACAGGACTGTATCAGTCTGATGAGAGGAGAGAACAGAACAGGACTGTATCAGTCTGATGAGAGGAGAGAGAACAGAACAGGACTCTATCAGTCTGATGAGAGGAGAGAACAGAACAGGACTGTATCAGTCTGATGAGAGGAGAGAACAGAACAGGACTGTATCAGTCTGATGAGAGAACAGAACAGGACTGTATCAGTCTGATGAGAGGAGAGAACAGAACAGGACTGTATCAGTCTGATGAGAGGAGAGAGAACAGAACAGGACTGTATCAGTCTGATGAGAGAACAGAACAGGACTGTATCAGTCTGATGAGAGGAGAGAACAGAACAGGACTGTATCAGTCTGATGAGAGGAGAGAACAGAACAGGACTGTATCAGTCTGATGAGAGGAGAGAACAGAACAGGACTGTATCAGTCTGATGAGAGGAGAGAACAGAACAGGACTGTATCAGTCTGATGAGAGGAGAGAACAGAACAGGACTGTATCAGTCTGATGAGAGGAGAGAGAACAGAACAGGACTGTATCAGTCTGATGAGAGGAGAGAACAGAACAGGACTGTATCAGTCTGATGAGAGGAGAGAACAGAACAGGACTGTATCAGTCTGATGAGAGGAGAGAACAGAACAGGACTGTATCAGTCTGATGAGAGGAGAGAACAGAACAGGACTGTATCAGTCTGATGAGAGGAGAGAACAGGACTGTATCAGTCTGATGAGAGGAGAGAACAGAACAGGACTGTATCAGTCTGATGAGAGGAGAGAGAACAGAACAGGACTGTATCAGTCTGATGAGAGGAGAGAGAACAGAACAGGACTGTATCAGTCTGATGAGAGGAGAGAACAGAACAGGACTGTATCAGTCTGATGAGAGGAGAGAACAGAACAGGACTGTATCAGTCTGATGAGAGGAGAGAACAGAACAGGACTGTATCAGTCTGATGAGAGGAGAGAACAGAACAGGACTGTATCAGTCTGATGAGAGAACAGAACAGGACTGTATCAGTCTGATGAGAGGAGAGAACAGAACAGGACTGTATCAGTCTGATGAGAGGAGAGAACAGAACTGTATCAGTCTGATGAGAGGAGAGAACAGAACAGGACTGTATCAGTCTGATGAGAGGAGAGAACAGAACAGGACTGTATCAGTCTGATGAGAGGAGTGAACAGGACTGTACCAGTCTGATGAGAGGAGAGAACAGAACAGGACTGTATCAGTCTGATGAGAGGAGAGAACAGAACAGGACTGTATCAGTCTGATGAGAGGAGAGAACAGAACAGGACTGTATCAGTCTGATGAGAGGAGAGAACAGAACAGGACTGTATCAGTCTGATGAGAGGAGAGAACAGAACAGGACTGTATCAGTCTGATGAGAGAACAGAACAGGACTGTATCAGTCTGATGAGAGGAGAGAACAGAACAGGACTGTATCAGTCTGATGAGAGGAGAGAGAACAGAACAGGACTGTATCAGTCTGATGAGAGGAGAGAACAGAACAGGACTGTATCAGTCTGATGAGAGGAGAGAACAGAACAGGACTGTATCAGTCTGATGAGAGGAGAGAACAGAACAGGACTGTATCAGTCTGATGAGAGGAGAGAACAGAACAGGACTGTATCAGTCTGATGAGAGGAGAGAACAGAACAGGACTGTACCAGTCTGATGAGAGGAGAGAACAGAACAGGACTGTATCAGTCTGATGAGAGAACAGAACAGGACTGTATCAGTCTGATGAGAGGAGAGAACAGAACAGGACTGTATCAGTCTGATGAGAGGAGAGAACAGAACAGGACTGTATCAGTCTGATGAGAGAACAGAACAGGACTGTATCAGTCTGATGAGAGGAGAGAACAGAACAGGACTGTATCAGTCTGATTAGAGGGGAGAACAGAACAGGACTGTATCAGTCTGATGAGAGGAGAGAACAGAACAGGACTGTATCAGTCTGATGAGAGGAGAGAACAGAACAGGACTGTATCAGTCTGATGAGAGGAGAGAACAGAACAGGACTGTATCAGTCTGATGAGAGGAGAGAACAGAACAGGACTGTATCAGTCTGATGAGAGAACAGAACAGGACTGTATCAGTCTGATGAGAGGAGAGAACAGAACAGGACTGTATCAGTCTGATGAGAGGAGAGAACAGGACAGGACTGTATCAGTCTGATGAGAGGAGAGAGAACAGAACAGGACTGTATCAGTCTGATGAGAGGAGAGAACAGAACAGGACTGTATCAGTCTGATGAGAGGAGAGAACAGAACAGGACTGTATCAGTCTGATGAGAGGAGAGAACAGAACAGGACTGTATCAGTCTGATGAGAGGAGAGAGAACAGAACAGGACTGTATCAGTCTGATGAGAGGAGAGAACAGAACAGGACTGTACCAGTCTGATGAGAGGAGAGAACAGAACAGGACTGTATCAGTCTGATGAGAGGAGAGAACAGGACAGGACTGTATCAGTCTGATGAGAGGAGAGAACAGAACAGGACTGTACCAGTCTGATGAGAGGAGAGAACAGAACAGGACTGTATCAGTCTGATGAGAGGGAGAGAACAGGACTGTACCAGTCTGATGAGAGGAGAGAACAGAACAGGACTGTATCAGTCTGATGAGAGGAGAGAGAACAGAACAGGACTGTATCAGTCTGATGAGAGGACAGAACAGGACTGTATCAGTCTGATGAGAGAACAGAACAGGACTGTATCAGTCTGATGAGAGGAGAGAACAGAACAGGACTGTACCAGTCTGATGAGAGGAGAGAACAGAACAGGACTGTATCAGTCTGATGAGAGGAGAGAACAGAACAGGACTGTATCAGTCTGATGAGAGGAGAGAACAGAACAGGACTGTATCAGTCTGATGAGAGGAGAGAACAGAACAGGACTGTATCAGTCTGATGAGAGGAGAGAACAGAACAGGACTGTATCAGTCTGATGAGAGGAGAGAACAGAACAGGACTGTATCAGTCTGATGAGAGGAGAGAGAACAGAACAGGACTGTATCAGTCTGATGAGAGGAGAGAACAGGACTGTATCAGTCTGATGAGAGGAGAGAACAGAACAGGACTGTATCAGTCTGATGAGAGGAGAGAACAGAACAGGACTGTATCAGTCTGATGAGAGGAGAGAACAGAACAGGACTGTATCAGTCTGATGAGAGGAGAGAACAGAACAGGACTGTATCAGTCTGATGAGAGGAGAGAACAGGACAGGACTGTATCAGTCTGATGAGAGGAGAGAACAGAACAGGACTGTATCAGTCTGATGAGAGGAGAGAACAGAACAGGACTGTATCAGTCTGATGAGAGGAGAGAACAGAACAGGACTGTACCAGTCTGATGAGAGAACAGAACAGGACTGTATCAGTCTGATGAGAGAACAGAACAGGACTGTATCAGTCTGATGAGAGGAGAGAACAGAACAGGACTGTATCAGTCTGATGAGAGGAGAGAACAGAACAGGACTGTATCAGTCTGATGAGAGGAGAGAACAGAACAGGACTGTATCAGTCTGATGAGAGGAGAGAACAGAACAGGACTGTATCAGTCTGATGAGAGGAGAGAACAGAACAGGACTGTATCAGTCGTCTGATGAGAGGAGAGAACAGAACAGGACTGTATCAGTCTGATGAGAGGAGAGAACAGAACAGGACTGTATCAGTCTGATGAGAGGAGAGAACAGAACAGGACTGTATCAGTCTGATGAGAGGAGAGAACAGAACAGGACTGTATCAGTCTGATGAGAGGAGAGAACAGAACAGGACTGTACCAGTCTGATGAGAGGAGAGAACAGAACAGGACTGTATCAGTCTGATGAGAGGAGAGAACAGAACAGGACTGTATCAGTCTGATGAGAGGAGAGAACAGGACAGGACTGTATCAGTCTGATGAGAGGAGGACAGGACAGGACTGTATCAGTCTGATGAGAGGAGAGAACAGAACAGGACTGTATCAGTCTGATGAGAGGAGAGAACAGAACAGGACTGTATCAGTCTGATGAGAGGAGAGAACAGAACAGGACTGTATCAGTCTGATGAGAGGAGAGAACAGAACAGGACTGTATCAGTCTGATGAGAGGAGAGAACAGAACAGGACTGTACCAGTCTGATGAGAGGGAGGAGAGAACAGAACAGGACTGTATCAGTCTGATGAGAGGAGAGAACAGAACAGGACTGTATCAGTCTGATGAGAGGAGAGAACAGAACAGGACTGTATCAGTCTGATGAGAGGAGAGAACAGAACAGGACTGTATCAGTCTGATGAGAGGAGAGAACAGAACAGGACTGTATCAGTCTGATGAGAGGAGAGAACAGAACAGGACTGTATCAGTCTGATGAGAGGAGAGAACAGAACAGGACTGTATCAGTCTGATGAGAGGAGAGAACAGAACGGGACTGTATCAGTCTGATGAGAGGAGAGAACAGAACAGGACTGTATCAGTCTGATGAGAGGAGAGAACAGAACAGGACTGTATCAGTCTGATGAGAGGAGAGAACAGAACAGGACTGTATCAGTCTGATGAGAGGAGAGAACAGGACAGGACTGTATCAGTCTGATGAGAGGAGAGAACAGAACAGGACTGTATCAGTCTGATGAGAGGAGAGAACAGAACAGGACTGTATCAGTCTGATGAGAGGAGAGAGAACAGAACAGGACTGTATCAGTCTGATGAGAGGAGAGAACAGAACAGGACTGTATCAGTCTGATGAGAGGAGACAACAGAACAGGACTGTATCAGTCTGATGAGAGGAGAGAACAGAACAGGACTGTACCAGTCTGATGAGAGAACAGAACAGGACTGTATCAGTCTGATGAGAGGAGAGAACAAAACAGGACTGTATCAGTCTGATGAGAGGAGAGAACAGAACAGGACTGTATCAGTCTGATGAGAGAACAGAACAGGACTGTATCAGTCTGATGAGAGGAGAGAACAGAACAGGACTGTATCAGTCTGATGAGAGGAGAGAACAGAACAGGACTGTACCAGTCTGATGAGAGGAGAGAACAGAACAGGACTGTATCAGTCTGATGAGAGGAGAGAACAGAACAGGACTGTATCAGTCTGATGAGAGGAGAGAACAGAACAGGACTGTATCAGTCTGATGAGAGGAGAGAACAGGACAGGACTGTATCAGTCTGATGAGAGGAGAGAACAGAACAGGACTGTATCAGTCTGATGAGAGGAGAGAACAGAACAGGACTGTATCAGTCTGATGAGAGGAGAGAACAGAACAGGACTGTATCAGTCTGATGAGAGGAGAGAACAGAACAGGACTGTATCAGTCTGATGAGAGGAGATAACAGAACAGGACTGTATCAGTCTGATGAGAGAACAGAACAGGACTGTACCAGTCTGATGAGAGGAGAGAACAGAACAGGACTGTATCAGTCTGATGAGAGGAGAGAACAGAACAGGACTGTATCAGTCTGATGAGAGAACAGAACAGGACTGTATCAGTCTGATGAGAGGAGAGAACAGAACAGGACTGTATCAGTCTGATGAGAGGAGAGAACAGGACTGCGTCAGTCTGTTTGAGAGAGAGAGGGAGAGAGAGAGAAAGGAATTTGCCTAAGCAAGTCTTATTGACCACTAAGTGTTAGGTTGGCAACATGGTGCGGTGAACAGAGGCTGCTGCCATCCAGAACCCAGGATTATTATTAACAGAGTGGGAGCAGGGCAGAGCGGGCGCTGGAGCACAATGGATTTAACTGCTCAGCACTTCCTATAAATGTGCTCCTTTTGTTTCCACTAAGGCTAATCTCTCTCCACACAGTCGACTGCTACTGTTCTGCTGTGTCTCTTCACACATAGATCAGAGATAGAGCGTTCAACAGAGTCCTACAGCTGTCCTAGACACTACCAGTGTTCAACAGAGTCATACAGCTGTCCTAGACACTACCGGTGTTTAACAGAGTCATACAGCTGTCCTAGACACTACCAGTGTTCAACAGAGTCATACAGCTGTCCTAGACACTACCAGTGTTCAACAGAGTCATACAGCTGTCCTAGACACTACCAGTGTTGAACAGAGTCATACAGCTGTCCTAGACACTACCTGTGTTCTACAGAGTCATACAGCTGTCCTGGACACTACCAGTGTTCAACAGAGTCATACAGCTGTCCTAGACACTACCAGTGTTCAACAGAGTCATACAGCTGTCCTAGACACTACCAGTGTTCTACAGAGTCATACAGCTGTCCTAGACACTACCAGTGTTCAACAGAGTCATACAGCTGTCCTAGACACTACCAGTGTTCAACAGAGTCATACAGCTGTCCTAGACACTACCAGTGTTCAACAGAGTCATACAGCTGTGTCCTAGACACTACCAGTGTTCAACAGAGTCATACAGCTGTGTCCTAGACACTGCCAGTGTTCAACAGAGTCATACAGCTGTGTCCTAGACACTACCAGTGTTCAACAGAGTCATACAGCTATCCTAGACACTACCGGTGTTTAACAGAGTCATACAGCTGTCCTAGACACTACCAGTGTTCAACAGAGTCATACAGCTGTCCTAGACACTACCAGTGTTCAACAGAGTCATACAGCTGTCCTAGACACTACCAGTGTTCTACAGAGTCATACAGCTGTCCTAGACACTACCAGTGTTCTACAGAGTCATACAGCTGTCCTAGACACTACCAGTGTTCTACAGAGTCATACAGCTGTCCTAGACACTACCAGTGTTCTACAGAGTCATACAGCTGTGTCCTAGACACTACCAGTGTTCTACAGAGTCATACAGCTGTCCTAGACACTACCAGTGTTCTACAGAGTCATACAGCTGTCCTAGACACTACCAGTGTTCTACAGAGTCATACAGCTGTCCTAGACACTACCAGTGTTCTACAGAGTCATACAGCTGTCCTAGACACTACCAGTGTTCTACAGAGTCATACAGCTGTGTCCTAGACACTGCCAGTGTTCAACAGAGTCATACAGCTGTGTCCTAGACACTACCAGTGTTCAACAGAGTCATACAGCTATCCTAGACACTACCGGTGTTTAACAGAGTCATACAGCTGTCCTAGACACTACCAGTGTTCAACAGAGTCATACAGCTGTCCTAGACACTACCAGTGTTCAACAGAGTCATACAGCTGTCCTAGACACTACCAGTGTTCTACAGAGTCATACAGCTGTCCTAGACACTACCAGTGTTCTACAGAGTCATACAGCTGTGTCCTAGACACTACCAGTGTTCAACAGAGTCATACAGCTGTGTCCTAGACACTACCAGTGTTCAACAGAGTCATACAGCTGTGTCCTAGACACTGCCAGTGTTCAACAGAGTCATACAGCTGTGTCCTAGACACTACCAGTGTTCAACAGAGTCATACAGCTATCCTAGACACTACCGGTGTTTAACAGAGTCATACAGCTGTCCTAGACACTACCAGTGTTCAACAGAGTCATACAGCTGTCCTAGACACTACCAGTGTTCAACAGAGTCATACAGCTGTCCTAGACACTACCAGTGTTCTACAGAGTCATACAGCTGTCCTAGACACTACCAGTGTTCTACAGAGTCATACAGCTGTCCTAGACACTACCAGTGTTCAACAGAGTCATACAGCTGTCCTAGACACTACCAGTGTTCAACAGAGGTCATACAGCTGTGTCCTAGACACTACCAGTGTTCGATACAGAGTCATTACAGCTGTGTCCTAGACACTACCAGTGTTCTACAGAGTCATACAGCTGTCCTAGACACTACCAGTGTTCTACAGAGTCATACAGCTGTCCTAGACACTACCAGTGTTCTACAGAGTCATACAGCTGTCCTAGACACTACCAGTGTTCTACAGAGTCATACAGCTGTGTCCTAGACACTGCCAGTGTTCAACAGAGTCATACAGCTGTGTCCTAGACACTACCAGTGTTCAACAGAGTCATACAGCTATCCTAGACACTACCGGTGTTTAACAGAGTCATACAGCTGTCCTAGACACTACCAGTGTTCAACAGAGTCATACAGCTGTCCTAGACACTACCAGTGTTCAACAGAGTCATACAGCTGTCCTAGACACTACCAGTGTTCTACAGAGTCATACAGCTGTCCTAGACACTACCAGTGTTCTACAGAGTCATACAGCTGTCCTAGACACTACCAGTGTTCTACAGAGTCATACAGCTGTCCTAGACACTACCAGTGTTCTACAGAGTCATACAGCTGTCCTAGACACTACCAGTGTTCTACAGAGTCATACAGCTGTGTCCTAGACACTACCAGTGCTCAACAGAGTCATACAGCTGTGTCCTAGACACTACCAGTGTTGAACAGAGTCATACAGCTGTCCTAGACACTACCTGTGTTCTACCATCATCTTTGAAATGCAAGAGAAAGGCCATAATGTATTATTCCTGCCCAGGTGCTATTTAGATTCTGGCCACTAGATGGCAGCAGTGTATGTGCAAAGTGTTAGACTGATCCAATGAACCATTGCATTCCTGTTCAACAAATGTTGTATCAAGACTGCCCGAATGTGCCTAATTTGTTTATTAATAACTTTTCATATCCAAAATTGTGCACTCTCCTCAAACAATAGCATGGTATTCTTTCACCGTAATAGCTACTTTAAATTGGATAGTGCAGTTAGATTAACAAGAATTTAAGCTTTCTGACCAATATCAGATATGTCTATGTCCTGGGAAATGTTCTTGTTACTTACAACCTCATGCTAATCGCATTAGCCTACGTTAGCTCAACCATCCTGCGGGGGGACCCACCGATCCTGAAGAAGTTTTTTTTTAACAGGTGTGCCTTGTTAAAAGTTAATTTGTGGAATTTATTTCCATATTTATGCGTTTGAGCCAATCAGTTGTGTTGAACTTTTTCCAGCCTGCACTGTGAATGTTTACACGGTGTGTTCAGTAAAGACATGAAAATGTATAATTGTTTATGTGTTATTAGTTTAAGCAGACTATGTCTGTCTATTGTTGTGACTTAGATGAAGATCAGATAACATTTTATAACCAATTTGTGCAGAAATCCAGGTATTTCCAAAGGGTTCACATACTTTTTCTTGCCGCTATAGTCCTGTTTGGTAAAAGACCAAGTCCATATTATGGCAAGAACAGCTCAAATACCCAAAAAGACACTACAGTCCATCATTACTTTAATTAAGATGTGAAGTTCAGTCAATGCGGAACATTTCAAGAACTTTGAACGTTTCTTTAAGTGCAGTAGCAAAAACCATCAAGAGCTATGATGAAACTGGCTCTCATGAGGACCGCCACAGGAAAGGAAGACACAGAGTACCTCTGCTGCAGAGGACAAGTTCATTAGAGTTACCAGCCTCATGAGGACCACCACAGGAAAGGAAGACCCAGAGTACCTCTGCTGCAGAGGACAAGTTCATTAGAGTTACCAGCCTCAGAAATTGCAGCCCAAATAAATGCTTCCCAGAGTTCTAGTAACAGACACATCTCAACATCAACTGTTCAAAGGTGAATCAGGCCTTCATGGTCGAATTGCTGCAAATAAACCACTACTAAAGGACACCAATAAGAAGAGACTTGCTTGGGCCAAGAAACACGAGCAATAGACATTAGATTGGTGGAAATCTGTCCTTTGGTCTGATCCAAATTCCCAGCACCGTCCTGAAAACAGCTGAATGTGTTTTAACATCCCTACCATTGGTGTCTGTCTATATAGACCTCTAGATATATAATCTCTGTCTATATAGACCTCTAGATATATAATCTCTGTCTATATAGACCACTAGATATATAATCTCTGTCTAGATAGACCTCTAGATATATAATCTCTGTCTATATAGACCACTAGATATATAATCTCTGTCTATATAGACCTCTAGATATATAATCTCTGTCTATATAGACCTCTAGATATATAATCTCTGTCCCGGCTAGAGCTGTCCACTTCATATCCACACCGTGTCTACCCAGGCATACCAAAATAACATTTTGTGCATGAAAGGGAGAATTTCTCCTATTTACTTTAAATTACACATATCATTACAGGTAATAGAGAAATTCTGCTGAGCTGGCACAGTTAACGTGCTCAGCAGGCAGGAGAACAATATTGTCAAAAGAAAAAACATTTATTAGACTGACTCTCTCTCTCTCTCCCTCCATTTACATTCTCCTCTCTTTAATTTTTAACATTTGCATAATAATTACATTTTAGAGGCATCAATGTCAGGAAAACTGCCCAGCATAGCAGCATTGTAATTTAACCTTGATTATCTCATTAATCTTCTATTCCAATAAGTCCTTTAGCCAGTGCTTCAGAACTCTAGGGTCAGCTCCTCTGGTTCCCTGCTTTGTGACAGTAGACTATAAAACCTATTACTCTGCCTATGAAGCTAATCTAGAGTACGGAGAGTACAAAGGCTAGTTTAGCGCTCGGGTTAGTTAGAGTACGGAGAGTACAAAGACTAGCTTAGCGCTCGGGTTCGTTAGAGTACGGAGAGTACAAAGACTAGCTTAGCGCTCGGGTTAGTTAGAGTACGGAGAGTACAAAGGCTAGCTTAGCGCTCGGGTTAGTTAGAGTACGGAGAGTACAAAGACTAGCTTAGCGCTCGGGTTCGTTAGAGTATGGAGAGTACAAAGACTAGCTTAGCGCTCGGGTTAGTTAGAGTACGGAGAGTACAAAGACTAGTTTAGCGCTCGGGTTAGTTAGAGTACGGAGAGTACAAAGGCTAGCTTAGCGCTCGGGTTAGTTAGAGTATGGAGAGTACAAAGACTAGCTTAGCGCTCGGCTAGTTACAGATGCTAAATAGATTAACACAAACCTGTTGTTATTTGACTTCCAACCCACTCTAACCATCATTAATCTAACCATCAGTAATCTAACCATCATTAATCTAACCATCAGTAATCTAACCATCATTAATCTAACCATCAGTAATCTAACCATCATTAATCTAACCATCATTCATCTAACCATCATTAATCTAAAAATCATTAATCTAACCATCATTAATCTAAAAATCATTAATCTAACCATCATTAATCTAACCATCATTAATCTAACCATCATTAATCTAAAAATCATTCATCTAACCATCATTAATCTAACCATCATTAATCTAAAAATCATTAATCTAACCATCATTAATCTAACCATCATTAATCTAAAAATCATTAATCTAACCATCATTAATCTAACCATCATTAATCTAACCATCAGTAATCTTACCATCATTAATCTAACCATCAGTAATCTAACCATCATTAATCTAACCATCATTAATCTAACCATCATTAATCTAAAAATCATTAATCTAACCATCATTAATCTAAAAATCATTAATCTAACCATCATTAATCTAACCATCATTAATCTAACCATCCACCTTTAGACCAACCAGACAGTTTGACCAGTCAGTCTCTGTTCTCCTTGGTATAGATATTACATCTCTGACAGTCCGGACGCTGCCGGTGGGTTTTGGACTTCAAACCCGTTTTAACCTGTTATGGTATAGGGGGCAGTATTTTCACGGCCGGATAAAAAAACGTACCAGATTTAATCTGGTTACTACTCCTGCCCAGTAACTAGAATATGCATATAATTAGTAGATTTGGATAGAAAACACTCTAAAGTTTCTAAAACTGTTTGAATGGTGTCTGTGAGTATAACAGAACTCATATGGCAGGCCAAAACCTGAGAAGATTCTATACGGGAAGTGCCCTGTCTGACCATTTCTTGTCCTTCTATAGCCTCTCTATCGAAAATACAGCCTCTGTGCTGTAACGTGACATTTTCTAAGGCTTTCATTGGCTCTAGGAAGGCGTCAGAACGTGGAATGATAGCTCTGCAGTCTCTGGGCGAAAAACAGCAGGGGTTTTGGTGAGTGGTCTTTCTGAGGACAATAACACTGAGACGACTCCATGAGACGACTCCATTTTTTTTCTTTCAGTGTTTGAACGAATATGTCGTCGCCCGGTCGGAATATTATCGCTTTTTTACGAGAAAAATAGCATAAAAATTGATTTTAAACAGCGTTTGACATGCTTCGAAGTACGGTAATGGAATATTTTGAAATTTTGTGTCACGAAACGCGCCGGCGCGTCACCCTTCGGATAGTGACTTGAACGCACAAACAAAACGGAGCTATTTGGATATAACTATGGATTATTTCGAACCAAAACAACATTTGTTGTTGAAGTAGAAGTCCTGGGAGTGCATTCTGACGAAGAACAGCAAAAGTAATTGTCATAAGTATTGCCGTGTTGAATGGAGGACCAATACGCAGCAGGAATGTGGATGCTCATCTTTTAATTATATAGAATGAAGCGTACACAAAAACAAGAACGACGAATGACAGTTTTACAGGCTAACTCCAGAATGCTTAGCAGTGCAAAATATAACTACCCACAAACACAAACCAAACACACACCTCTATATAGGACTCCCAATCAGAGGCAACTAGAAACACCTGCCTCCAATTGAGAGTCCAGCACACAAACCTACACATAGAAAAACTAACCTAGAACATACTAACCCAGAACATACACCCAAAACCCAGGAACACATAAATAAAACACCCCTCTACACCACACACAAAAAACCACACCATACAAAACAAATATACCTCTGCCATGTCCTGACCAAATATAATACAAATAATACCTAAATACTGGTCAGGACGTGACATTACCCCCCCTAAAGGTGCATACACCGAATGCACCTAAACAAAGACAACCCAACAAAAAAAATAAACCCCTAAACTAAAGGGAGGGAAGGGAGGGTGGCTGCCGTCAACGACGGCACCTGTGCTACACCCCCCCTCCCCAACCCACCTAAACTGGAGGTGGTTCCGGCTCAGGCCTACTGCCCTCCAGACTGCAGACAGACTTGCTCAGTTCCGGGCCGTAGGCAGACTCCCATCGTTCCGGATCGTAGGCAGACCCATTCCGTTCCAGATCGTAGGCAGACCCATTCCATTCCACGCTGTAAGCAAATTCATTTTGCACACAGTTAATCACATTTAGTTCCGGATTGTCAACAGACTTACTCAGTTCCGGGTTGCTGATAGACTCCCTTGGTTCCGGGTCATAGGCAGACTCACCCGGTTCCGGGTCATAAGCAGACTCACCCGGTTCTGGGTCACAGGCAGACCCCTTCGGTTCCGGGTCGCAGGCCGACCCCCTCGGTTCCGGGTCGCAGGCCGACCCCCTCGGTTCCGGGTCACAGGCAGACTCCCCCGGTTCCGGGTCACAGGCAGTCTCCCTCGGTTCCGGACTAGACACGTGCCGGCCTGGCTGCCCGGGCCGGATACTCTGGACTGCACACTGGTGCCGGATACTCTGGACTGCACACTGGTGCCGGATACTCTGGACTGCACACTGGTGCCGGATACTCTGGACTGCACACTGGTGCCGGATGCTCTGGACTGCACACTGGTGCCGGATACTCTGGACTGCACACTGGTGCCGGATACTCTGGACTGCACACTGCTGTCGGATCCTCTGGACTGTGCACAGTCTCCGAACTCTCGAGGCTGGGCTGACGCACTGGAAGCCTGGTGCGTGGGGCTGGTAGAGGAGGTACCAGGCTGAAGACACGCACCCTAGGGCTAGTGCGGGAAGCAGGAACCGGCCGAGAGGAATTACTCTTATGCACTATAGGCCTAATGTGTGGTTCTGGTACTGGAACTGCCAGTTTTAAACTACACACCCCATGGCTAGTGCGAGGAGCGGGTACAGGCTGACTAGGACTAGGCTGGCCCATGGGAAGCTTGATCCGTGGTGCTGGTACTGGTCGTGCCAGACTGGAGGTACGCACTTCCAGGTCAGCACGAGAGGCGGGAACTGGAAAGACTGGGCCATGGAGGCGCACAGGTGGTCTTGCTCGCACCTCCTGCACAACCCGTCCTGGCTGGGTGGAACTAGCAGCCCTGTACGAGCGGGATGCTAGTACAGGGCGAACTGGGCTGTGCAAGGGCTTGATAGTTACCGTGCGTAGAGCGGGCGTAGGGTAGCCTGGTCCTAGGAGGCGTACCGGCGACCAGACGCGCTGCGCAGGCATCCTCCTACCAGGCTGGATGCCCACTCTAGCACGGCATCTGCGAGGGGCTGGAATAGCTCGCACGGGACTGTGCGAGCGTATGGGCGAGATCGTGCGCACTTCTCCAAACTTCGGCGCCCTCCACTCCATACGTCTCTCCATGTAAGCACGGGTAGCTGGCTTATGGCTTTTCCTTGGCCTAGCCAATCTACCCGTGTGCCCCCCCCCAAAATAATTAATGGGGGTGCCTCTCGTGCTTCTCCATCAGCGCGTTCATGGCCTCATATCACAGCCTTCGCTTCCTCTATCTCCTCCCATGGGCAACGGTATTCCTCAGCCTGGTGCCAAGGTCCAGCCCCGTCCAGAATCTCTTCCCAAGTCCATCTCTCACCATAGTCCATATCATGCACCTGCTGCTCCTTTCTCCGCTGCTTGGTCCTGTTGTGGTGGGTAGTTCTGTCATAAGTATTTCTGTATTGAATGGAGGACCAATACACAGCAGGAATGTGGATGCTCATCTTTTAATTATATAGAATGAAGCGTACACAAAAACAAGAACGACGAATGACAGTTTTACAGGCTAACTCCAGAATGCTTAGCAGTGCAAAATATAACCACAAACACAAACCAAACACACACCTCTATATAGGACTCCCAATCAGAGGCAACTAGAAACACCTGCCTCCAATTGAGAGTCCAGCACCCAAACCTACACATAGAAAAACTAACCTAGAACATACTAACCCAGAACATACACCCAAAACCCAGGAACACATAAATAAAACACCCCTCTACACCACACACAAAAAACCACACCATACAAAACAAATATACCTCTGCCACGTCCTGACCAAATATAATACAAATAATACCTAAATACTGGTCAGGACGTGACAGTAATCCAATTTTTCTTACAGTAAATCTGAGTTTGGTGAGTGCCAAACTTGGTGGGTGTCAAAATAGCTAGCCGTGATGGCCGGGCTATGTACTCAAAAAGCTGTTTTTTGATATAAATATGAACTTGATTGAACAAAACAT
>NC_138297.1:74182500-74187500 GCF_965601325.2 Salmo salar
CTGGGGGTTAGATGGTAACATAGAGGCTAGCTGGGGGTTAGATGGTAACATAGAGGCTAGCTGGGGGTTAGATGGTATCATAGAGTCTAGCTGGGGGTTAGATGGTAACATAAGAGGCTAGCTGGGGGTTAGATGGTAACATAGAGGCTAGCTGGGGGTTAGATGCTAACATAGAGGCTAGCTGGGGGTTAGATGGTAACATAGAGGCTAGCTGGGGGTTAGATGGTAACATAGAGGCTAGCTGGGGGATAGATGGTAACATAGAGGCTAGCTGGGGGATAGATGGTAACATAGAGGCTAGCTGGGGGTGAGATGGTAACATAGAGGCTAGCTGGGGGTTAGATGGTAACATAGAGGCTTGCATGGGGGTTAGATGGTAACATAGAGGCTAGCTGGGGGTTCGATGGTAACATAGAGGCTAGCTGGGGGTTAGATGGTAACATAGAGGCTAGCTGGGGGTTAGATGGTAACATAGAGGCTAGCTAGGGGATAGATGGTAACATAGAGGCTAGCTGGGGGTTAGATGGTATCATAGAGGCTAGCTGGGGGTTAGATGGTAACATAGAGGCTAGCTGGGGGTTAGATGGTAACATAGAGGCTAGCTGGGGGTTAGATGGTAACATAGAGGCTAGCTGGGGGTTAGATGGTAACATAGAGGCTAGCTGGGGGTTAGATGGTAACATAGAGGCTAGCTGGGGGTTAGATGGTAACATAGAGGCTAGCTGGGGGTTAGATGGTAACATAGAGGCTAGCTGGGGGTTAGATAGTAACATAGAGGCTAGCTGGGGGTTAGATGGTAACATAGAGGCTAGCTGGGGGTTAGATGGTAACCTGGATGGGTGTTCCATATATACACATTCAATGACACACACAACAAACACACACACACACACACACACAACTCACACACACACACACCACACACACACACACACACACACACACACACAGTCCACACACACACACACACACACACAGTCACACACATGCACACACACACACACACACACAACTCACACACACACACACAGTCACACACACACACACACACACACAGTCAGAACAAAGCCCTGGTCAGGCCTCTGAAGCAGCGTAGTGCAGTGAAGGACATGTGATATATGGTTGGTCGACGTGGTTTAAATGGGGTTTTATTTTGGGATACAGGCTGCTGTTTATTGTGTGTGATATTAATTCATTTTAAAAGGCCTCCCTATGGAGTGATGCTAGAAGTTATTATCAGGACCGAGGCCACAGACAGGATGCAGGATGCAACAACGCCACAAAGTCACCTTGCTGTTGATGGCTTTAAATAAATACAGTAAATCTCAAAGTTCCTCCGAGCTCCAACTGCTGTTGATGGCTTTAAATAAATACAGTAAACCTCAAAGTTCCTCTGAGCTCCAACTGCTGTTGATGGCTTTAAATAAATACAGTAAATCTCAAAGTTCCTCCCAGCTCCAACTGCTGTTGATGGCTTTAAATAAATACAGTAAATCTCAAAGTTCCTCCGAGCTCCAACTGCTGTTGATGGCTTTAAATAAATACAGTAAATCTCAAAGTTGCTCCCATAGTGTTGTGTTGTCTCTCTTTATGTAGTGTTGTCTCTCTTTATGTAGTGTTGTTTCTCTTTATGTAGTGTTGTCTCTCTCTTTATGTAGTGTTGTCTCTCTCTTTATGTAGTGTTGTCTCTCTTTATGTAGTGTTGTCTCTCTTTATGTAGTGTTGTGTTGTCTCTCTTTATGTAGTGTTGTGGAGTCTCTCTCTATGTAGTGTTGTGGTGTCTCTCTTTATGTAGTGTTGTGTTGTCTCTCTTTATGTAGTGTTGTCTCTCTCTATGTAGTGTTGTGTTGTCTCTCTTTATGTAGTGTTGTGTTGTCTCTCTTTATGTAGTGTTGTCTCTCTTTATGTAGTGTTGTGTTGTCTCTCTTTATGTAGTGTTGTCTCTCTTTATGTAGTGTTGTGGCGTCTCTCTTTATGTAGTGTTGTGTTGTCTCTCTTTATGTAGTGTTGTCTCTCTTTATGTAGTGTTGTCTCTCTTTATGTAGTGTTGTCTCTCTTTATGTAGTGTTGTCTCTCTTTATGTAGTGTTGTGTTGTCTCTCTTTATGTTGTGTTGTCTCTCTTTATGTAGTGTTGTCTCTCTTTATGTAGTGTTGTCTCTCTTTATGTAGTGTTGTCTCTCTTTATGTAGTGTTGTCTCTCTTTATGTAGTGTTGTGTTGTCTCTCTTTATGTAGTGTTGTGTTGTCTCTCTTTATGTAGTGTTGTGGAGTCTCTCTTTATGTAGTGTTGTCTCTCTTTATGTAGTGTTGTGGAGTCTCTCTTTATGTAGTGGTGTCTCTCTTTATGTAGTGTTGTGTTGTCTCTCTTTATGTAGTGTTGTCTCTCTTTATGTAGTGTTGTGTTGTCTCTCTGTATGTAGTGTTGTCTCTCTTTATGTAGTGTTGTGTTGTCTCTCTGTATGTAGTGTTGTGTTGTCTCTTTATGTAGTGTTGTGGAGTCTCTCTGTATGTAGTGTTGTGTTGTCTCTTTATGTAGTGTAGTGGTGTCTCTCTTTATGTAGTGTTGTTGTCTTAAGTCTCTCTTTATGTAGTGTTGTGTTGTCTCTCTTTATGTAGTGTTGTGTTGTCTCTCTGTATGTAGTGTTGTGTTGTCTCTCTTTATGTAGTGTAGTGGTGTCTCTCTGTATGTTGTGTTGTCTCTCTCTATGTAGTGTTGTGTTGTCTCTCTTTATGTAGTGTAGTGTTGTCTCTCTTTATGTAGTGTTGTGTTGTCTCTCTTTATGTAGTGTTGTGGTGTCTCTCTTTATGTAGTGTTGTGTTGTCTCTCTGTATGTAGTGTTGTGTTGTCTCTCTCTATGTAGTGTTGTGTTGTCTCTCTTTATGTAGTGTAGTGTTGTCTCTCTTTATGTAGTGTTGTGGTGTCTCTCTTTATGTAGTGTTGTGTTGTCTCTCTTTATGTAGTGTTGTCTCTCTTTATGTAGTGTAGTGGTGTCTCTCTGTATGTAGTGTTGTGTTGTCTCTGTATGTAGTGTTGTGTTGTCTCTCTTTATGTAGTGTTGTGTTGTCTCTCTGTATGTAGTGTTGTGTTGTCTCTCTGTATGTAGTGTTGTGTTGTCTCTCTTTATGTAGTGTTGTGGTGTCTCTCTTTATATAGTGTTGTGTTGTCTCTCTTTATGTAGTGTTGTCTCTCTTTATGTAGTGTAGTGGTGTCTCTCTGTATGTAGTGTTGTGTTGTCTCTCTCTATGTAGTGTTGTGTTGTCTCTCTGTATGTAGTGTTGTGTTGTCTCTCTGATATGTAGTGTTGTGTTGTCTCTCTGTATGTAGTGTTGTGTTGTCTCTCTGTATGTAGTGTTGTGTTGTCTCTCTTGTATGTAGTGTTGTGTTGTCTCTCTGTATGTAGTGTTGTGTTGTCTCTCTGTATGTAGTGTTGTGTTGTCTCTCTGTATGTAGTGTAGTGTTGTCTCTCTGTATGTAGTGTTGTCTCTCTTATGTAGTGTTGTGTTGTCTCTCTGTATGTAGTGTTGTGGTGTCTCTCTTTATGTAGTGTTGTGGTGTCTCTTATGTAGTGTTGTTTGTCTCTCTTTATGTAGTGTTGTCTCTCTTTATGTAGTGTTGTCTCTCTTTATGTAGTGTTGTGTTGTCTCTCTTTATGTAGTGTTGTGTTGTCTCTCTGTATGTAGTGTTGTGTTGTCTCTCTTTATGTAGTGTTGTGTTGTCTCTCTGTATGTAGTGTTGTGTTGTCTCTCTTTATGTAGTGTTGTGTTGTCTCTCTTTATGTAGTGTTGTGTTGTCTCTCTTTATGTAGTGTTGTGTTGTCTCTCTTTATGTTGTGTTGTCTCTCTTTATGTAGTGTTGTGTTGTCTCTCTGTATGTAGTGTTGTGTGTCTCTCTTTATGTAGTGTTGTGTTGTCTCTCTGTATGTAGTGTTGTGTTGTCTCTCTTTATGTAGTGTTGTGTTGTCTCTCTTTATGTAGTGTTGTGTGTCTCTCTTTATGTAGTGTTGTGTTGTCTCTCTTTATGTAGTGTTGTGTTGTCTCTCTGTATGTAGTGTTGTGTTGTCTCTCTTTATGTAGTGTTGTGTTGTCTCTCTTTATGTAGTGTTGTGTTGTCTCTCTTTATGTAGTGTGTCTCTTTATGTAGTGTTGTGTTGTCTCTCTTTATGTAGTGTTGTGTTGTCTCTCTGTATGTAGTGTTGTGTTGTCTCTCTTTATGTAGTGTTGTGTTGTCTCTCTGTATGTAGTGTTGTGTTGTCTCTCTTTATGTAGTGTTGTGTTGTCTCTCTTTATGTAGTGTTGTGTTGTCTCTCTTTATGTAGTGTTGTGTTGTCTCTCTTATGTTGTGTTGTCTCTCTTTATGTAGTGTTGTGTTGTCTCTCTTTATGTAGTGTTGTGTTGTCTCTCTTTATGTAGTGTTGTGTTGTCTCTCTTGTCGTGTTGTGTGTTTATGTCCTATATTTATTTTTTATTTGTGTTATGTTTAATCCCAGCCCCCGTCCACGCTGGGGGCCTTTTTCCTTTTGGGAGGCCGTCATTGTAAATAAGAATTTGTTCTTAACTGACTTGCCTAGTTAAATAAAGGTTAAATACATTTTTTTTAACAATAAATAAATAAATATATATATATCTTGAAGATGAGTTTGCCTCCAGTCTACTCTGATAGGGGATACATTTACACCCCCTCTGATTTCTACATGTGATATTAACTCAGAATACATAGAGGCTAGCTATCTGGACAGATGATGACCAATGGCATCAGTGGAAACAGGGACGTGTATAGATATATATATGATAAAATAAATGTTAAAAAAACATTATAAAATAAATAATCACCTTTTCACAGAAAACCCACACAATCACACATAGTCAAGCATGTAGTAGCAGTAGTATAGTAGTAGTAGTAGTAGTGTAGTAGTAGTAATAGTGTAGTATTGTAGTAGTAGTATCGCAGTAGTAGTAGTAGTAGTAGTAGTAGTAGTAGTAGTAGTATAGTAGTGGTAGTA
>NC_138297.1:74190000-74222500 GCF_965601325.2 Salmo salar
TTGTAGTAGTAGTAGTATTATAGTATTAGTAGTATAGTTGTATACTGTGAACAAACTTTTCTCTGCAGAACTCCAACCTCAATGATAACGAAGGTGGAGGGATGTGTCCGAAATGCCACCCTTTCCCCTATATAGTGCACTACCTTTTAACCGGGGCCCATAGGGAATAGGGTGCCATTTTGGACACAAGCCCAGGTCTGCAGGAGACAGTATTGTCCAACTGAAGCCTGTGTGCTTCCTAACATCGAGGGTAATGTTTATATCAGGTGAATCGACCCCCAGGCCGTTTGGATGGGGTTTAATTGGAACTCTATAGGAGTAGCAGTATAAATATTCCCTCAACCTGGGGTTCTAAGAACCAAGGAAAACTTCAATCCAAGATCACAGACAAACGAGTGGTGAGGCAATAGATATTTCAGACAATGCCCTGAAGTCAGAATGGAAATTATTTCCTTCCATCCCTGGTCGGAAAATCTATTTTGAAGTGAAGCAACCATTTTACACCCAGTATTTCCAAAATGGACGCTTTGGTTCCTGTAGGGGGGGTTTGTTTCCCTGTGGGGTTCAAGGAAGGGACCCACCTCTCACCTCTCACTGACTAGAAGGTAGACTGCTGTTATGAACTGGAAGATAAGAGGTCTGACTGGAAGATTCTCTGAGGCTGATGTCAAGGTTACATTACAACCCTCTGAGGCTGATATGAAGGTTACATTGGGACCATCTGAGGCTGATATGAAGGTTACATTGGGACCATCTGAGACTGATGTGAAGGTTACATTACAACCCTCTGAGGCTGATATGAAGGTTACATTACAACCCTCTGAGACTGATATGAAGGTTACATTGGGACCATCTGAGACTGATGTGAAGGTTACATTACAACCCTCTGAGGCTGATATGAAGGTTACATTACAACCCTCTGAGGCTGATATGAAGGTTACATTGGGACCATCTGAGGCTGATATGAAGGCTACATTGGGAACATCTGAGGCTGATATGAAGGCTACATTGCAACCCTCTGAGGCTGATATGAAGGTTACATTACAACCCTCTGAGGCTGATATGAAGGTTACATTACGACCCTCTGAGGCTGATATGAAGGTTACATTGGGACCATCTGAGGCTGATGTGAAGGTTACATTACAACCCTCTGAGGCTGATATGAAGGTTACATTGGGACCATCTGAGACTGATGTGAAGGTTACATTACAACCCTCTGAGGCTGATATGAAGGTTACATTACAACCCTCTGAGGCTGATATGAAGGCTACATTGCGACCATCTGAGGCTGATATGAAGGTTACATTACAACCCTCTGAGGCTGATATGAAGGTTACATTACAACCCTCTGAGACTGATGTGAAGGTTACATTGGGACCATCTGAGGCTGATATGAAGGTTACATTACAACCCTCTGAGGCTGATATGAAGGTTACATTACAACCCTCTGAGTCTGATATGAAGGTTACATTACAACCCTCTGAGGCTGATGTGAAGGTTACATTACAACCCTCTGAGGCTGATATGAAGGTTACATTGGGACCATCTGAGGCTGATATGAAGGTTACATTACAACCCTCTGAGGCTGATATGAAGGTTACATTACAACCCTCTGAGTCTGATATGAAGGTTACATTACAACCCTCTGAGGCTGATATGAAGGTTACATTACAACCCTCTGAGGCTGATATGAAGGCTACATTGGGACCATCTGAGGCTGATATGAAGGTTACATTACAACCCTCTGAGGCTGATATGAAGGCTACATTGCGACCCTCTGAGGCTGATATGAAGGTTACATTGCGACCCTCTGAGTCTGATATGAAGGTTACATTACAACCCTCTGAGGCTGATATGAAGGTTACATTACAACCCTCTGAGGCTGATATGAAGGTTACATTACAACCCTCTGAATGCTGATATGAAGGCTACATTGGGACCATCTGAGGCTGATATGAAGGTTACATTACAACCCTCTGAGGCTGATATGAAGGCTACATTGGGACCATCTGAGACTGATGTGAAGGTTACATTGGGACCATCTGAGACTGATGTGAAGGTTACATTGGGACCATCTGAGGCTGATATGAAGGTTACATTACAACCCTCTGAGGCTGATATGAAGGTTACATTACAACCCTCTGAGGCTGATATGAAGGTTACATTACAACCCTCTGAGGCTGATATGAAGGTTACATTACAACCCTCTGAGACTGATGTGAAGGTTACATTACAACCCTCTGAGGCTGATATGAAGGTTACATTACAACCCTCTGAGGCTGATATGAAGGTTACATTACAACCCTCTGAGGCTGATATGAAGGTTACATTACAACCATCTGAGGCTGATGTGAAGGTTACATTACAACCCTCTGAGGCTGATATGAAGGTTACATTGCGATCATCTGAGGCTGATATGAAGGTTACATTACAACCCTCTGAGGCTGATATGAAGGTTACATTGGGACCATCTGAGGCTGATATGAAGGTTACATTACAAACCTCTGAGGCTGATATGAAGGTTACATTGGGACCATCTGAGGCTGATATGAAGGTTACATTACAAACCTCTGAGGCTGATGTGAAGGTTACATTACAACCCTCTGAGGCTGATATGAAGGTTACATTACAACCCTCTGAGACTGATGTGAAGGTTACATTGGGACCATCTGAGGCTGATATGAAGGTTACATTACAACCCTCTGAGGCTGATATGAAGGTTACATTACAACCCTCTGAGGCTGATATGAAGGTTACATTGGGACCATCTGAGGCTGATGTGAAGGTTACATTACAACCCTCTGAATGCTGATATGAAGGTTACATTGGGACCATCTGAGACTGATGTGAAGGTTACATTGGGACCATCTGAGACTGATGTGAAGGTTACATTGGGACCATCTGAGGCTGATATGAAGGTTACATTGGGACCATCTGAGGCTGATATGAAGGTTACATTGGGACCATCTGAGGCTGATATGAAGGTTACATTGGGACCTGTCCGCTGGAGTATTGCCTGATTGTTTAACTGTGTTCCTGTGAATGTTAATTAACAACTATGATAGATACAGTAGATCACGTTGGGATCATGTTGGGACCATGTTGGCATCACGTTGGTAACATGTTGGGATCACGTTGGCATTACGTTGGTGACATGTTGGCATCACGTTGGCATTACGTTGGCATCACGTTGGTGACATGTTGGCATCACGTTGGCATTACGTTGGCATCACGTTGGTGACATGTTGGCATCACGTTGGCATTACATTGGCATCACGTTGGTGACATGTTGGCATCACGTTGGCATTACGTTGGCATCACGTTGGTGACATGTTGGCATCACGTTGGCATTACGTTGGCATTACGTTGGCATCACGTTGGGATCACGTTGGCATCACGTTGGCATCATGTTGGCATTACGTTGGCATCACGTTGGCATCACGTTGGCATCACGTTGGCATTACGTTGGCATCACGTTGGCATCACATTGGCATCCTGTTGGTATTACGTTGGCATCACATTGGCATCACGTTGGTAACATGTTGGCATTACGTTGTCATCACGTTGGCATCCTGTTGGCATTACGTTGGCATCCTGTTGGCATTACGTTGGCATCACATTGGCATCACGTTGGTAACATGTTGGCATTACGTTGGCATCACGTTGGCATCCTGTTGGCATTACGTTGGCATCACATTGGCATCACTTTGGTAACATGTTGGCATCACGTTGGCATCACATTGGCATCACGTTGGTAACATGTTGGCATTACGTTGGCATCACATTGGCATCACGTTGGTAACATGTTGGCATCACGTTGGCATCACATTGGCATCACGTTGGTAACATGTTGGCATTACGTTGGCATCACGTTGGCATCCTGTTGGCATTACGTTGGCATCACGTTGGTAACATGTTGGTAACATGTTGGGATGATTTAGATCAGCCAAGACAAATATATGGCTTCCTTGAAACTCTGTAACAAAATGTTATTTCTCCTATTCAGCCACATATACCTGCTCTAATCCATGAGCTAAACCAGCTGGTCCCCAGCAGTATCTGTGCTGGTATTGGATTGGATTCCTCAGAGCCCAAATGGAGAATTAGTTTCCTTGTGTTCCTCAGAGGGAGATATCCATCCAGGTTACTGAGAGAGAGCAGAGCCAACAGGAGAGAGGCCATTACTCAATGCATGGCACTGGTCACCTCAGATAAACCTCTACAACTCTGTGTACCAAATGGTGCCCTATCTCCCAAAGGGCTTTGGTCAAAGTAGTTCACTATATAGGGAATAGGGCTTTGGACAAAGTAGTTCACTATATAGGGAATAGGGTTTTGGTCAAAGTAGTTCACTATATAGGGAATAGGGCTTTGGTCAAAGTAGTTCACTATATAGGGAATAGGGCTTTGGTCAAAGTAGTTCACTATATAGGGAATAGGGCTTTGGTCAAAGTAGTTCACTATATATAGGGAATAGGGCTTTGGTCAAAGTAGTGCACTATATAGGGAATAGGGCTCTGGTCTAAAGTAGTTCATTATATAGGGAATAGGGCTTTGGTCAAAGTAGTGCACTATATAGGGAATAGGGCTCTGGTCTATAGTAGTGCACAATATAGGGAATAGGGCTCTGGTCAAAGTAGTTCACTACGGTGCTATTTGGTACGCAACCAGTGGCTCCAAGCTGCAGTCCCTTTTAGATGACAAACCAAAATGACAAGTGTGTATTTACTACTGTAAGTCGCTCTGGATAAGAGCGTCTGCTAAATGACTAAAATGTAAAAAAATGTCAATGTAAATGTATGCCCCAAATGGCACCCTATTCTCATTATAGTGCACTACTGTTGACCAGGGCCATAGAGTAGTGCACTACTGTTGACCAGGGCCATAGGGGTAGTGCACTACTTTAGACCAGGGCCCATAGGGGTAGTGTACTACTTTAGACCAGGGCCCATAGGGGTAGTGCACTACTTTAGACCAGGGCCCATAGTGGTAGTGCACTACTTTAGACCAGGGCCCATAGGGGTAGTGAACTACTTTAGGTCAGGGCCCATAGGGGTAGTGCACTACTTTAGACCAGGCCCATAGGGGTAGTGCACTACTTTAGACCAGCATATTTGAACCCTACTGAGTGCAGATCCGATTCCACCAGAAAGACCCTGCTCTACTCTGATTTTTCAGATGTTTGTCAATATTTCATATTTAAACAGTTAGTTTTCTATTCATTCAGACAGAAGATCAGAGGACGGCGTAAAGCTAAGTGAACTGGGACCTACTGGGACCTACTGGGGTCTACTGGGGTCTACTGGGACCTAGTGGGACCTACTGGGGTCTACTGGGACCTACTGGGACCTACTGGAGTCTACTGGAGTCTACTGGGACCTACTGGGACCTACTGGGGTCTACTGGGACCTACTGGGACCTACTGGGACCTACTGGGGTCTACTGGGACCTACTGGGACCTACTGGAGTCTACTGGAACCTACTGGGACCTACTGGGGTCTACTGGGACCTACTGGGACCTATTGGAGTCTACTGGGACCTACTGGGACCTACTGGGGTCTACTGGGACCTACTTCAACCTACTGGTGCCTACTGGGGTCTACTGGGACCTACTGGGTTCTACTGGGACCTACTGGGGTCTACTGGGGTCTACTGGGACCTACTTGAACCTACTGGGACCTACTGGGGTCTACTGGGACCTACTTGAACCTACTGGGACCTACTGGGGTCTACTAGGACCTACTGGGGTCTACTGGTGCCTACTGGGGTCTACTGGGGTCTACTGGGACCTACTGGGGTCCACTTGGGTCTACTGGGGTCTACTGGGGTCTACTGGGACCTACTGGGGTCTACTGGGGTCTACTGGGACCTACTGGGGTCTACTGGGGTCTACTGGGACCTACTGGGACCTACTGGGACCTACTGGGACCTACTGGGGTCTACTGGGACCTACTGGGACCTACTGGGACCTCCTGGGTTCTACTGGGGTCTTCTTCCATACATTATATTAATTAATAACTTTAGTGAAGTGGGCAACATAGCCAAAACAAGGTGATTTACAGCATCCTACTAGCGTGGAGGGACTGTAAGAAATACCTGGGCATTTCCTCACAAATATGTTTGCCAAAAGACTTGCCAAAAGCCCTGAGGGATGCCAACTTTAATCTTTGGCATACTCTAGGAATCAGGACTTTTTCAGACCTATTTCATCAGAAAACCACTACACTGAAATCCTTTCAAGAGCTCTGCAGTGAATTCAATGTGCCAAGATCCATAAAAAAAATTTTTTAAAATTGTAATATCTTCAAATTAGACATGTCGTTTCCTCATTTACTTCCAAGAGGAGGTTTAGAGCTCAGTTGAATGAAGTTGAAACCCTTCTTGTCACAACACAATCCATTAAAGGCAAAATCTCCTATATCCATAGACTCCTTTCTGAGAAAGGAGGCTCCTCCTCTACTCATTTGAAAATAATCTGGAAAAAGGACCTTGGTCTGACTATCAGTGATGAGTTATGGGCGGAGGTCTGACTATCAGTGATGAGTTATGGGCGGAGGTCTGACTATCAGTGGTGTGTTATGGGCGGAGGTCTGACTATCAGTGATGAGTTATGGGCGAGGAGGTCTGACTATCAGTGATGAGTTATGGGCGGAGGTCTGACGATCAGTGATGAGTTATGGGCGGAGGTTTGACTATCAGTGATGAGTTATGGGCGGAGGTCTGACTATCAGTGATGAGTTATGGGCGGAGGTCTGACTATCAGTGATGAGTTATGGGCGGAGGTTTGACTATCAGTGATGAGTTATGGGCGGAGGTCTGACTATCAGTGATGAGTTATGGGCGGAGGTCTGACTATCAGTGATGAGTTATGGGCGGAGGTCTGACTATCAGTGATGAGTTATGGGCGGAGGTCTGACTATCAGTGATGAGTTATGGGCGGAGGTCTGACTATCAGTGATGAGTTATGGGCGGAGGTCTGACTATCAGTGATGAGTTATGGGCGGAGGTCTGACTATCAGTGATGAGTTATGGGCGGAGGTCTGACTATCAGTGATGAGTTATGGGTGGAGGTCTGACTATCAGTGAGGAGTTATGGGCGGAGGTCTGACTATCAGTGATGAGTTATGGGCGGAGGTCTGACTATCAGTGATGAGTTATGGGCGGAGGTCTGACTATCAGTGATGAGTTATGGGCGAGGAGGTCTGACTATCAGTGGTGAGTTATGGGCGAGGAGGTCTGACTATCAGTGATGAGTTATGGGTGGAGGTCTGACTATCAGTGATGAGTTATGGGCGGAGGTCTGACTATCAGTGATGAGTTATGGGCGAGGAGGTCTGACTATCAGTGGTGAGTTATGGGCGAGGAGGTCTGACTATCAGTGATGAGTTATGGGCGGAGGTCTGACTATCAGTGATGAGTTATGGGCGAGGAGGTCTGACTATCAGTGATGAGTTATGGGCGGAGGTTTGCGACAGGATATACTGCTCCTCTACTAATGTAAAAATTAAAGAATCTAATTACAATTTTTTTTTTTACAAATTGTATTACACTCCTTTGAGACTCCATAGAATGAAAACAGACACTTCTCCTAATTGTAAAAGATGTACCTCAGAAAGTGGAACCTGTATGCATGTATTTTGGAGCTGTAGAGAGATCTATACATACTGCTGCACAGAAAATACTAGATGTACAGTTTGATATGACCCAGTGTATCTATCTTCTTAATGCCCAGCAGGACTTTGTTCTTGATCCTGACAGAGAAACTGTGTTCATGACTATTGCATACTTTGCTAAGAAATGTATTCTTCTATTGTGGCTCTCTAAGACCTCTCCTACATTTAAAATGTGGATTGACCAGATTGTTGACTTTCTCCCTCTTGAAAAAGCTGATTTATGACCTCTGCAAGAGACAGCCCAGGTTTGATAGACTCTGGTCTCCACTACTCAACTTTATTTCATATTGGACAGAGAGAATGGGGTGATTATGGAAATGAGCAGATACATGGTGTGTAAGGTGCTGTAAAATCTAAAAACTAATTATTTCCTCGTCGTCTCAGCTAAGGCTGGAAATAGCTAATAAGAACCTTGATAGTGCTGCTGCAAGTTTTATATATCTATTTATTTATTATTTTTTAATAATTATTATTTGTGTGTATGTCTGTGTGTATATATATATGTGTGTATGTGTATGTATATATAATATATATATTTTATTTTAATTTTATTATTATTATTATTGTATTTTATATATTATTATTATTATTATTGTATTTGTTAAGTCTGTCACATCTGTGAATGTGGAATGTGTTTTGTTGGTTGATTGAAAAACAAGAAAACTTAATAAAACTTTAAATTGAAAAAAGAAATAACCTAATTCATGTGTTTCTAAATGTCAACCTCCAACCCAATCTGCCTCTTGCACTCCCGTTGTCCTCCTATCGACCTCGGGTGCATCCCCGCTCTTTATCAATGAGTCTTTCCTTGATTCCTTGTGTCCACTCTCCTCTCCTTCTATAATGTCAACACTGAAACCTGCTTTCACTTTTAGTCCCTGGTGATTCTGTCCACCTCAGATGCACCTTGTTACTCTGTTATAACCTCACCTTGTTACTGTGCTATAACCTCACCTTGTTACTGTGTTATAACCTCACCTTGTTACTGTGCTATAACCTCACCTTGTTACTGTGTTATAACCTCACCTTGTTACTGTTCTATAACCTCCCCTTGTTACTGTGCTATAACCTCACCTTGTTACTGTGTTATAACCTCACCTTGTTACTGTGCTATGAACTCACCTTGTTACTGTGTTATAACCTCACCTTGTTACTGTGTTATAACCTCACCTTGTTACTGTTCTATAACCTCACCTT
Source organism: Salmo salar (assembly GCF_965601325.2). Taxonomy (NCBI): domain Eukaryota; kingdom Metazoa; phylum Chordata; class Actinopteri; order Salmoniformes; family Salmonidae; genus Salmo; species Salmo salar. Next base: position 74,198,871 of record NC_138297.1, read on the forward strand.
GTTACTGTGCTATAACCTCACCTTGTTACTGTGTTATAACCTCACCTTGTTACTGTGTTATAACCTCACCTTGTTACTGTGTTATAACCTCACCTTGTTACTGTGCTATAACCTCACCTTGTTACTGTGTTATAACCTCACCTTGTTACTGTGTTATAACCTCACCTTGTTACTGTTCTATAACCTCACCTTGTTACTGTGTTATAACCTCACCTTGTTACTGTTCTATAACCTCACCTTGTACAGTGTTATAACCTCAGCTTGTTACTGTTCTATAACCTCACCTTGTTACTGTGTTATAATCTCCCCTTGTTACTGTGTTATAACCTCCCCTTGTTACTGTGCGATAAAGGTCCCTAGTCCTCTGGTGCAGCTTCCTGGACTGTGTAACTGTTATGTCTTGCCCTTCCTGGCTCTGTCACGCTGTGTTTTCAGCTTGGCTGCTCTGTGGAGCGTTCTCTGCTCAGGCGTTTCCTCCAGCTTGTACCCTGCCCTGAGTCCCAAATGGCAGTGGTCAACAGTAGTGCACTATACAGGGAATAGGATGCCATTTGGGATGCATCCCTGGTCCCTTTCCCTCTCCTCTGTCACGGACTCGCCTGCCACTCTGAGTTAGCCTTCTCTCTTCTCCTCTTCTCCTCTTCTCCTCTTCTCCTCTCCTCCTCCTCTCTCCTTTCGCCTCCTCTCCTCCTCCTCTCTCCTTTCTCCTCCTCTTTTCTCCTCTCCTCTCCTCTCCTCTCCTCTCCTCTCTTCTCCTCTCTTCTCCTCTCCTCTCCTCTCCTCTTTTCTCCTCTCCTCTCCTCTCCTCTCCTCTCTTCTCCTCTCTTCTCCTCTCCTCTCCTCTCCTCTCCTCTCCTCTCCTCTCCTCTCCTCTCCCTCTCCTCTCCTCTCCTCTCTTCTCCTCTCCTCTCCTCTCCTCTCCTCTTTTCTCCTCTCCTCTCCTCTCCTCTCCTCTCCTCTCCTCTCCTCTCCTCTCCTCTCCTCTCCTCTCCTCTCCTCTCCTCTCTTCTCTTCTCTTCTCCTCTCTTCTCTTTTCCTCTCTTCTCCTCTCTTCTCTTCTCCTCTCCTCACATTTCCTGTCCTCTCATCTCCTATGCAATGCAGAGTTAAAGATTTAAAAATAAAAGAAATATTTAAAAAATATAAAAAATAAATACGCAGTGAATAGTCAAATGAGTCAAATTAACATGGTGTCGTGTCTTTGGCATCATTAAATTGAAGACTGTTATTTTATCAAATCAATTCTCTGTAATTATTATTACGTGATTAAACTAATCATTTAAATGTAATTAACTAGGAAGTCAGGGCACCAAGGAAAATCTTCAGATTACAAAATTATAAATTTCCTAATATAACTTTTCTGATATTTTAATATCTGATCAATTAGTCTTCTAATTAATGAATTATTATTTACCTCACGTTAGTCTCATTCCTAACGTCGTAAATTGATGGTTATCTGCACGAACCCAGTCTTCACTATGAATCATCCATACATCAATTGTCTTAATCATTTATTTACAAACTAACTAATAAATCACAGAAATAAAAAACAAACAGTAGATATGGTTACAAGGAAATGATAGGGGAATGTGCCCTAGTGGGCTAAACCGTCATGGCGGCTTGGTAGACAAAGGGACTGAGAAGGGCGCGACAGACAAAATACCATACAGTCATGGCCAAAAGTTTTGAGAATGACACAAATATTAATTTCCACAAAGTTTGCTGCTTCAGTGTCTAGATATTTTTGTCAGATGTTACTATGGAATACTGAAGTATAATTATAAGCATTTCATAAGTGTCAAAGGCTTTTATTGACAATTACATGAAGTTGATGAAAAGAGTCAATATTTGCAGTGTTGACCCTTCTTTTTCAAGACCTCTGCAATCCGCCCTGGCATGCTGTCAATTAACTTCTGGGCCACATCCTGACTGATGGCAGCCCATTCTTGCATAATCGATGCTTGGAGTTTGTCAGAATTTGTGGGTTTTTGTTTGTCCACCCGCCTCTTGAGGAGGTTCTCAAGTTCTCAATGGGATTAAGGTCTGGGGAGTTTCCTGGCCATGGACCCAAAATATCGATGTTTTGTTCCCCGAGCTGAATATCAGTCTGTCTCTGATATTTTTCCTGGAGAAAAGTGGCTTCTTTGCTGCCCTTCTTGACACCAGGCCATCCTCCAAAAGTCTTCGCCTCACTGTGCGTGCAGATGCACTCACACCTGCCTGCTCCCATTCCTGAGCAAGCTCTGTACTGGTGGTGCCCCGATCACGCAGCTGAATCAACTTTAGGAGACGGTCCTAGCGCTTGCTGGACTTTCTTGGGCGCCCTGAAGCCTTCTTCACAACAATTGAACTGCTCTCCTTGAAGTTCTTGATGATCCGATAAATGGTTGATTTAGGTGCAATCTTACTGGCAGCAATATCCTTGCCTGTGAAGCCCTTTTTGTGCAAAGCAATGATGACGGCACGTGTTTCCTTGCAGGTAACCATGCTTGACCGAGGAAGAACAATGATTCCAACCACCACCCTCCTTTTGAAGCTTCCAGTCTGTTATTCGAACTCAATCAGCATGACAGAGTGATCTCCAGCCTTGTCCTCGTCAACACTTACACCTGTGTTAAAGAGAGAGAATCACTGACATGATGTCAGATGGTCCTTTTGTGGCAGGGCTGAAATGCAGTGGAAATGTTTTTTGGGGGAGTCAGTTCATTTGCATGGCAAAGAGGGACTTTGCAATTAATTGCAATTCATCTGATCACTCTTCATAACATTCTGGAGTATATGCAAAATTGCCATCATACAAACTGAGGCAGCAGACTTTGTGAAAATTAATATCTGTGTTATTCTCAAAACTTTTGGCCACAACTGTACACAGTTGATAATTATAGTAATTGAAATGCTAATCCTTTTGCACATGAACGCTCACTCATTCGGGAACCTTGCAATCAATCAATATATTTATGCTCAGTGTGTCGTCATGATCTCTGTTGGAATCGTCCGTCTTTCTGTTGGAAAGTTCATCTGAACTTGTCTCTCTCTCTCTCTCTCTCTCTCTCTCTCTCTCTCTCCCATGAAGTCTTTCGTTGTTAGAATGGATACTTCAGAGTCCCATTCAGAAATGATCTTATAGAATAGATGTTTCGGCGGTTGTCGGTCTTTCGCATTCCAGGTCGACACAAATTCTAGCTGCAGACTAGTAATTAGTATGGAAGATTTGCTCTTATTATGTCGTTATCGATAGTCTCAGAGTTGAACCATTTCCACCAGTGTAGCCAATGATCCACGTGGTTTGGTTAGTAATTCAACAACTGAGGAATGCATGGTCCCTACTCAAACCCTAGCCCTCTCGGGAATCAAGGTACGCATGGTCTCTACTCAAACCTTAGCCCTCTCGGGAATCGAGGTACGCATGGTCTCTACTCAAACCTTAGCCCTCTCGGGAATCGAGGTACGCATGGTCTCTACTCAAACCTTAGCCCTCTCGGGAATCGAGGTACGCTTGGTCTGAAGGGAATTCCTCCAGGTGGGGGTTATATTCGTAACAGTAGAAAGGGGCTGTCCCATGACGCCAGATCAATGTCTGTGCTCATGGGGCGGGCCAACGACTTAAACTCCAAAGGGAATGTCACGTCCTGACCAGCAGATGGAGCTGTTGTAGTAGTTTGGGGGTCAGGACGTGGCAGTCTTGTGTGTGTCTTGTGACTCCTGATCAGGAACAGCTGGGAATCGTTGTTCCTGATTGGGAGTCATATATGTAGGAGTTGTTTGTCACTGGGGTTTGTGGGTGGTTGTTTTTACACTGCATTGATAGCCTGTAAAACTGTCACTGTTGTGTTTATTGTTTTTTCAGTGGATGCTTTACTCCTTTTTTGAAAATTAAAATATGAGTATCCATATTCCCGCTGTGCCTTGGTCCTCCTTTCAACAGCACGATGGATTATGTGACAGAATTCCCCACCAAACAAGGACCAAGCAGCGGAAGAAGTTTGGCAAGGACTGGGGAACACGACGGGTAAGGGAGACCGAGAGGCACCCCCAAGATATTTTAGGGGGGGGCACAAGGGCTGGTTGACGGGGCAAGACTGCAGTGTCAGTCAACAGTCACCAGAGCTGCCCGCCAGTCAACAGTCGTCGGAGCTGCCCGCCAGTCAACAGTCGTCAGAGCTGCCCGCCAGTCAACAGTCGTCAGAGCTGCCCGCCAGTCAACAGTCGTCAGAGCTGCCCGCCAGTCAACAGTCGTCAGAGCTGCCCGCCAGTCAACAGTCGTCAGAGCTGCCCGCCAGTCAACAGTCGTCAGAGCTAACCGCCAGTCAACAGTCGCCAGAGCTGCCCGCCAGTCAACAGTCGCCAGAGTGGCCAGACTGCCCTGAACTGCCGGAGTGGCCAGACTGCCCTGAACTGCCGGAGTGGCCAGACTGCCCTGAACTGCCGGAGTGGCCAGACTGCCCCGAACTGCCGGAGTGGCCAGACTGCCCCGAACTGCCGGAGTGGCCAGACTGCCCCGAACTGCCGGAGTGGCCAGACTGCCCCGAACTGCCGGAGTGGCCAGACTGCCCCGAACTGCCGGAGTGGCCAGACTGCCCCGAACTGCCGGAGTGGCCAGACTGCCCCGAGCTGCCAGACTGCCCAGACTGCCCCGAGCTGCCAGACTGCCCAGACTGCCCCGAGCTGCCAGACTGCCCAGACTGCCCCGAGCTGCCAGACTGCCCAGACTGCCCCGAGCTGCCAGACTGCCCAGACTGCCCCGAGCTGCCAGACTGCCCAGACTGCCCCGAGCTGCCAGACTGCCCCGAGCTGCCAGACTGCCCCGAGCTGCCAGAGCTGCCAGACTGCCCCGAGCTGCCAGAGCTGCCAGACTGCCCCGAGCTGCCAGACTGCCCCGAGCTGCCAGACTGCCCCGACCTGCCAGAGTGCCCCGACTGCCCCGAGCTGCCAGACTGCCCCGACCTGCCAGAGTGCCCCGACTGCCCCGAGCTGCCAGAGTGGCCCGACTGCCCGGGAACGGCCTGCACCTGAGCCACCTCCAGGATAGGTGGGTTGGGGAGGGAGGGTGTAGCACAGGGCCGTCGTTGACAGCAGCCACCCTCCCTTCCCTCCCTTATTGTTTAGGGTTAGGGGTTATGGGTTTTGTTGGGGATTTTGTTTGTTGGTGTTTTTTTGTTTGTGGTTAGGTGCATTCCGGGGTCTGCACCTTGAGGGGGGGGGGGGGGGGTACTGTCATGTCCTGACCAGCAGATGGAGCTGTTGTAGTAGTTTGGGGGTCAGGACGTGACAGTCTTGTGTGTGTCTTGTGACTCCTGATCAGGAACAGCTGGGAATCGTTGTTCCTGATTGGGAGTCATATATGTAGGAGTTGTTTGTGGGTGGTTGTTTTTACACTGCATTGATAGCCTGTAAAACTGTCACTGTTGTGTTTATTGTTTTTTCAGTGGATGCTTTACTCCTTTTTTGAAAATTAAAATATGAGTATCCATATTCCCGCTGCGCCTTGGTCCTCCTTTCAACAGCACGAAGGATTTTGTGACAGGGAATTGGATTCTATTTCATTAAACAGTTTAAAATCACATTACATAATTTCACAAATAGTTTCATCTTTACTCATTTATTTTATACAATAATTAGATGCAGGGCGGGAGGGGGGGGGGGGGGGGGGCGGGAGGGGGTTAGAAGTATTACTTGATCCTATCCCAGGTAATCCTTAAAGAGGTGGGGTTTCAGGTGTCTCCGGAAGGTGGTGATTGACTCCGCTGTCCTGGCGTCGTGAGGGAGCTTGTTCCACCATTGGGGTGCCAGAGCAGCGAACAGTTTTGACTGGGCTGAGCGGGAACTGTGCTTCCTCAGAGGTAGGGAGGCGAGCAGGCCAGAGGTGGATGAACGCAGTGCCCTTCTTTGGGTGTAGGGCCTGATCAGAGCCTGAAGGTACGGAGGTGCCGTTCCCCTCACAGCTCCGTAGGCAAGCACCATGGTCTTGTAGCAGATGCAAGCTTCAACTGGAAGCCAGTGGAGTGTGCGGAGGAGCGGGGTGACGTGAGAGAACTTGGGAAGGTTGAACACCAGACGGGCTGCGGCGTTCTGGGTGAGTTGTAAGGGTTTATACAGGGAGTATCGGGTAATAACATGGCTATATACAGGGAGTACCAGGTAATAACATGGCTATATACAGGGAGTACCAGGTAATAACATGGTTATATACAGGGAGTACCAGGTAATAACATGGCTATATACAGGGAGTACCAGGTAATAACATGGCTATATACAGGGAGTACCAGGTAATAACATGGCTATATACAGGGAGTACCAGGTAATAACATGGTTATATACAGGGAGTACCAGGTAATAACATGGCTATATACAGAGAGTACCAGTACTGAGTGAATGTGGAGGGGTACCAGGTAATAACATGGCTATATACAGGGAGTACCAGGTAATAACATGGCTATATACAGGGAGTACCAGGTAATAACATGGCTATATACAGGGAGTACCAGGTAATAACATGGTTATATACAGGGAGTACCAGGTAATAACATGGCTATATACAGAGAGTACCAGTACTGAGTGAATGTGGAGGGGTACCAGGTAATAACATGGCTATATACAGGGAGTACCAGGTAATAACATGGCTATATACAGGGAGTACCAGGTAATAACATGGTTATATACAGGGAGTACCAGTACTGAGTTGATGTGCAGTGGTACCAGGTAATTGAGGAAGCTAAAATGCCTTCAGAAAGTTTTCATACCCATTGACTTATTTCACATTTTGTTGTGTTACAGCCTGATTTCATAATGGATTAAATATGTGAGGAAATATATAAATATATAATATATAAATAATATGTCTACACACAGTACCCCATAATGACAAAGTGAGAACATGTTTTTAGAAAAATGTTGCTAACTTATTGAAAATGGAATAGAGAAATATTGAATTTACATAACTATTCACACCCCTGAGTCAATGCTTTTCACAGGCACCTTTGGCAGTGATTACAGCTGAGTCTTTCTGGGTCAGTCTCTAAGAGCTTTCCACACTTGGATTGTGCAACCTTTTCCCATTATTCTTTTCGAGATTCTTCAAGCTCTGTCAAATTGGTTGTTGATCATTTCTAGACAACCATTTTCAGATCTTGCCATAAATTTCCAATCAGATTTAAGTCAAAACTGTAACTCGGCCACTCAGGATCATTCTTGGTAAGCAACTCCGGTGTAGATTTGGCCTTGTGTTTTAGGTTATTGTCCTGCTGAAAGGTGACTTCATCTCCCAGTGTCTGGTGGAAAGCAGACTGAACCAGGTTTTCCTCTAGGATTTTGCCGGTGCTTAATGCCATTCCCTTTCTTTTTATCCTGAAAAACTCCCCAGTCCTTAAGGATTACAAGCATACCCATAACATGATGCAGCCAGCACTATGCTTAAAAATATGGAGAGTGGTACTCAGTAATGTGTTGTATTGGATTTGTCCCAAACATAACACTTTGTATTCAGGACAACAAGTTAGTTGTTTTGTCAAATTTTTTGCATTATTAGTTTAGTGCCTTGTTGCAAACAGGAATATTTAGTTTTCTGTACAGACTTCCTTCTTTTCACTTTGTCATTTAGGTTAATATTGTGGAGTAACTACAATGTTGTTGATGTCACGCCCTGACCTGAGAGAGACGTTTTGTTTCTCTATTTTGGTTAGGTCAGGGTGTGATTTGGGTGGGCATTCGAGATTGGTAGTTCTTTGTTCTATTCTATGTTTTCTATTTCTATGTTGTCAGGTTCTAGTTTTGTATTTCTATGTTGGGTTTTGTTTGGGATGATCTCCAATTAGAGGCAGCTGGTCCTCGTTGTCTCTAATTGGAGATCATACTTAAGTAGGGTTTTTTTCCACCTGGGTTTGTGGGAGATTATTTCTGAGTTAGTGTATGTTTCTACTCTGCGTCACGGTTTGTTGTTTTTGTTCGTTCAGTTTATTTGTGTATGTATTGCAAAATTTCACAGTGAAAATTAAATGTGGAACAACACACACCCTGCACTTTGGTCCGCTTCTCCTTACGACAACCGTGACAGTTGATCCATCCTCAGTTTTCTCCTATCACAGCCATTAAACTCTGTAACTGTTTTAAAGTCACCATTGGCCTCATGGTGAAATCCCTGAGCGGTTTTCTTCCTTTCCGGCAACTGAGTTAGGAAGGACGCCTGTATCTTTGTAGTTACTGGGTGTATTGATACACCATCCAAAGTGTAATTAATAACTTCACCATGCTCAAAGGGATATTCAATGTCTGCTTTTTTTCTCACCTATCTACCAATAGGTGCCCTTCTTTGCAAGGCATTGGAAAATCATTCGGGTCTTTGTGGTTGAATCTGTGTTTGAAATTCACTGCTCGACTGAGGGACTTTACAGATAATTGTATGTGTAGGGTACAGAGATGAGGTAGTCATTCAAAAATCATGCTAAACACTATGACTGTCTGGAGCGGGTCGAGAGTTTCAAGTTCCTTGGCGTCCACATCACCAACGAACTATCATGGTCCAAACACACCAAGACAGTTATGAAGAGGACACGACAAAACCTTTTCCCCCTCAGGAGACTGAAAAGATTTGGAATGGGTCCCCAGATCCTCAAAAAGTTATACAGCTGCACCATCGAGAGCATCCTGACCGGTTTCATCACCGCCTGGTATGGCGACTGCTCGGCATCTGACTGTAAGGTGCTACAGAGGGTAGTGCGTACGCCCCAGTACATCACTGGGGCCGAGCTCCCTGACATCCAGGACCTATATAATAGGCCGTTTCAGAGAAAGCCCATAAAATTGTCAGAGACTCCAGTCACCCAAGTCATAGACTGTTTTCTCTGCTACCGCATGGCAAGCGGTACCGGACCGCCAAGTCTAGGATCAAAAGGCTCCTTGGGATCGGTGTCCAACTAGCGTGCCACTACGACAACATCCGGTGAAATTGCAGAGTGCAAAATTCAAAATACAGAAATCGTAATATTAAATATTCATGAAAATACAAGTGTCTTATATCATTTAAAAGCTTAACTTCTTGTTAATCCAACCGCATTGTCAGATTTCAAAAAGGCTTTACGGCGAAAGCATACCATGTGATTATCTGAGGACAGCGCCCCACATCAAAATACTTTTCCAAACCAGGCACAGGAGTCACAAAATCCCAAATAGCGATAAAATAAATCACTTACCTTTGAAGATCTTCCTCTGTTTGCAATCCCAAGGGTCCCAGCTACACAACAAGTGGTCGTTATGTTCGATAAAGTTCTTCTTTATATCCCAAAAATGTCTGTTTAGTTGGCGTGCTTGATTCAGTAATCCACTCGTTCAACATACATACAAACGAATCCAAAAAGTTACCAATAAAGTTCGTCCAAACAAGTCAAACGATGTTTCTAATTAATCCTCAGGTATTCTAATATCTAAATAAATGATCATATTTAAGACGGAGAGTAGTATGTTCAATAGGGAAGATAAATAACGAAGAGCGCGCACCTCATTCACGTGCGCAACAAGACTACTTTTCTAATGGGGGACACTTGGATAAACTACAACTACTTGTTCATTTCTTTCTAAAGACTGTTGACATCTAGTGGAAGCCATAGGAACTGCAATCTGGGTCCTATCTATTTGTTTTTCCCATAGGCTTCCATTGAAATGGCCTGTGACCCCCCCCCAAAAAAATCCGGATGGATTTTCCTTGGGTTTTCACCTGCCATATCAGTTCTGTTATACTCAGATACATTATTTTAACCGTTTTAGAAACTTCAGAGTGTTTTCTATCCAATGCTATATACATATCCTGGCTTCTGGGCCTGAGTAACAGGCAGTTTACTTTGGGAACGTCATTCATCGAACATCCGTACACTCCCCCAGAGCCTTAAGAGGTTTTAACAGCTTCTTCCCCCAAGCCATAAGACTGCTGAACAATTAATCAAATGGCCACCGGACTATTTACATTGACCCCCCATTTGTTTTGCACACTGCTGCTACTCGCTGTTTATTATCTATTCATAGTCACGTCACCCCCACCTACATGTACAAATTACCTCTAACCTGTACCCCCGCACACTGACTCTGTACCGGTACCCCTGTATATAGCCTCCACATTGACTCTGTACCGGTACCCCCCTGTATATAGCCTCCACATTGACTCTGTACCGGTACCCCCCTGTATATAGCCTCCACATTGACTCTGTACCGGTACCCCCTGTATATAGCCTCCACATTGACTCTGTACCGGTACCCCCCTGTATATAGCCTCCACATTGACTCTGTACCGGTACCCCCTGTATATAGCCTCCACATTGACTCTGTACCGGTACCCCCTGTATATAGCCTCCACATTGACTCTGTACCGGTACCCCCTGTATATAGCCTCCACATTGACTCTGTACCGGTACCCCCTGTATATAGCCTCCACATTGACTCTGTACCGGTACCCCCTGTATATAGCCTCCACATTGACTCTGTACCGGTACCCCCTGTATATAGCCTCCACATTGACTCTGTACCGGTACCACCTGTATATAGCCTCCACATTGACTCTGTACCGGTACCACCTGTATATAGCCTCCACATTGACTCTGTACCGGTACCCCCTGTATATAGCCTCCACATTGACTCTGTACCGGTACCCCCTGTATATAGCCTCCACATTGACTCTGTACCGGTACCCCCTGTATATAGCCTCCACATTGACTCTGTACCGGTACCCCCTGTATATAGCCTCCACATTGACTCTGTACCGGTACCCCCTGTATATAGCCTCCACATTGACTCTGTACCGGTACCCCCTGTATATAGCCTCCACATTGACTCTGTACCGGTACCCCCTGTATATAGCCTCCACATTGACTCTGTACCGGTACCCCCTGTATATAGCCTCCACATTGACTCTGTACCGGTACCCCCTGTATATAGCCTCCACATTGACTCTGTACCGGTACCCCCTGTATATAGCCTCCACATTGACTCTGTACCGGTACCCCCTGTATATAGCCTCCACATTGACTCTGTACCGGTACTCCCTGTATATAGCCTCCACATTGACTCTGTACCGGTACCCCCTGTATATAGCCTCCACATTGACTCTGTACCGGTACCCCCTGTATATAGCCTCCACATTGACTCTGTACCGGTACCCCCTGTATATAGCCTCCACATTGACTCTGTACCGGTACCCCCTGTATATAGCCTCCACATTGACTCTGTACCGGTACCCCCTGTATATAGCCTCCACATTGACTCTGTACCGGTACCCCCTGTATATAGCCTCCACATTGACTCTGTACAGGTACCCCCTGTATATAGCCTCCACATTGACTCTGTACCGGTACCCCCTGTATATAGCCTCCACATTGACTCTGTACCGGTACCCCCTGTATATAGCCTCCACATTGACTCTGTACCGGTAACCCCTGTATATAGCCTCCACATTGACTCTGTACCGGTACCCCCCTGTATATAGCCTCCACATTGACTCTGTACCGGTACCCCCTGTATATAGCCTCCACATTGACTCTGTACCGGTACCCCCTGTATATAGCCTCGTTATTGTTATTTTATTGTGTTACTTTTTTATTATTTTTTACTTTAGTCTATTTGGTAAATATTTTCTTAACTCTTCTGGAACTGCGCTGTTGGTTAATGGCTTGTAAGTAAGCATTTCACGGTCTACACTTGTTGTATTCGGCGCATGTGACAAATAAAGTTTGATTTGATTGCACAAACGTTGAGTCCATGCAACTTATTATGTGACTTGTGAAACACATTTTTACTCCTGAACTTACTTAGACTTGGCATAACAAAGGGGTTGAATACTTATTGACTCAATATATGTATATATTTTATTACATTTCTAAAAACATAATTCCACTTTGACATGGGGTATTGTGTGTAGGCCAGTGACACACAATCTCAATTTAATACATTTTAAATTCAGGCTGTAACAACAAAATGTAGAAAAAGTATTATCTGAATTATCTCTGAAGGCACTGTACTGTACATATAGGTAGGGGTAAAGTGACTAGGCAACAGGATAGATAATAGACAGTAGCAGCAGTGTGTGGTGTGTGTGTGTGTGTGTGTGTGTGTGTGTGTGTGTGTGTGTGTGTGTGTGTGTGTGTGTGTGTGTGTGTGTGTGATGGCAGTAAGTACAGACCTTCGCCCAGAGGCAGAGGGCGCTCTGCGTCAAGCATCTCGGTCCTCAACCTCTGTCGTTCTTTACTCTTCGGAGCAGGACGCCGCTCACAATAGTGATCAGAGGGGTTGATCAGATGAAAAATCATTTTCCTGGTTTTTGGCAATACGCCCATCGTTTGGTGAGATGTAAACCAGGTGGCAATACTCTGTCTCTTTTGTTGAGCTTTGACACAGAGTTTCCACCTGATAATGTCAGGTTATGGTTATATTTGCTATTCTGTGAGGGCCTATGTTACGAACCCGGTACGGTGCTTTAGGTGCCAAGGATTCAGACATGTTGCAGCACTGTGTAAAAGGAAGATGTGCAGGAGGGCATGGTCAGAGGGAGTGTAAAGTTGGGATAGAGAAAAACACTGTGTGTTAACTGCAGCTGGGGATGCGAAGTGCCCTGGGAGAGAGAGAGAGACAGGTTCAGATTGTCACAGTTCGACTGGGGCAAACAGTTTCCTACACTGAAGCAGTGAAGAGAGTAAAGAGCAGCCCAAGGGTGAGTGGTGGCTGGCTTGAAAATGTCAGTGAAGACACTTGACAGCTGGTCATCACAATCTCTGACTACACTTCCTGTTTTTTAATGTTAACCTGTTTAAAGGTATTACATCAGCTCCGGAGAGCGAGATTACACAGTCATCCGGAAAAGCTGGTGCTCTCATGCATGGTTCAGTTTTGCTTGCCTCGAAGCGAGCATAGTAGGCATTCAGCTCGTCTGGTAGGCTTGCGTCGCTGGGCAGCTCGTGGTTGGGTTTCCCTTTGTAATTCGTGATAGCTTGCAACCCCTGCCACATCCGTCGAGTGTCTGAGACGGCGTAGTAGGATTTGATCTTAGTCCTGTATTGACTTTTTGCCTGTTTGATGGCTCGTCGGAAGTCGAACGTCCTAGTGTTGCGGTGCTAATATGCTGCCCAAATGACACCTTATTCTCATAGGGCTCTGGTCAAAGTAGTGCACTACATAGGGAAAAGGGTACCATTTGAGATGCATCCAGAGTGTGCTGTTGAAGCGTCCTCCATTCTCATCGTGCCCACCGCGAATCGACGCTAATAGAATTAGCTTTCTCCAATGCATATCATTAGGTAACTAGCGGTAGCGCTGGAGAGAGTCCCTTGGCCCTGTACTCCATAGACCAGCAGTGTAAGTGATTACATCAGCTTAGCCAGGGTGAGAGTGTTGAGAGGTGGGACTGTGGCACGCACTGTGTCTCCTGAGTGGAGTAGGGGTGGGGGGGGGCATGTCCTTCATACTACCACCGTTCATCAACTATCAGCTCACAGGTGTGATGGTGAATATGATTGTATTATAGCATCTGACTGTGCTACAGGACTGAACAACAAGGCAGGTGTATGAAAGGAAAACGATGATGTAACATATTGATTGGAACAGCATCTCTCTACCATCCGTACACCAGACTTCAGACAGTGTAGTGTGGTGGATGAATCAGAATTAGTTGGGTACCATAGATAATTAAGATGTTTTATTTGCATAATATGCTTATGTGAGATACTTGTCATTAGAATGTATCCCTTTGGATAATGAATGTTGGCAGTTGCACTTATCCCTTAGCAGGAGCTCAGTCACTTGGGGCCCAGAGAGGGGAGAGGTCAGGCTTGTCTTTTACATGTCCCTGGTGCTATGCAGAAGATCAGAAAGGGAAGAGGACAGGATGGAACATTGTCTTCATATGTGAATGTGTCTTTACCTTTTCTTAAACCATGTGAAGGGATGGCGTGATTAATGGGGAACCAATTACTTGTTTCCACAATGTCTGTGCGCAAGTCACTCCCCTCAGTGAGCTTGTCCAGGAGTGGGATCAAGAGGGGGTTTACTTGAGATGGGAGTATCTAGAGTTGATTTATGCCATTGGATGAGTTGGTGTTTTTGTGCTATGAAGTACCAGGAACGAGATTAGAACCTCGTCTTGGGGACCAAACTGAATGATAATTTATAGCGAATGCTATCTGTCTATGGGATACTCCTCTCTCAAGTATAAGGTCCCTTTGTGAACTGTTTCTAAGATCGGTGGTTCATCATGTAGGTTGAGAGGGGTGTATCTTGGCTATAAAAGATCGTTGTACTTTTGTGTAGTCACTTTTCAATGGTTCATTAGAAATGGTGCATCATTGAAAGTCAAAGTGCTAATACAAAGCTCTTAATTATTAAAGATGTAGTTTAAGTATAACTCTGACTGGTGTGTGAAGTTTGTAACTCTCCTCATTTGGTAATACAGAAATTAACCACCACAGTAGGCCACCATAGTCTGCATAGTGGTATATAGTCTGACAACAAAAACCCTGATGAAGACAGCATGCCAAAACATGCTGGTATTAATAATAAAGAACCGTTTTAAATGTACTTCCACTGTCCTCCAAGAGTGACTGAATATTTCCTCCTCTGCCATCTGTACATCAGGGTTTCAGCTGTGTGTCGGCCCTGCCCACTGTTTGGTCTCTAGCCTGACATAGCATCCAGTTGTATTAATGAAAGCAGCATCTAATTGTGTTAATGAAAGCAGCATCTAATTGTGTTAATGAAAGCAGCATCCCGTTGTATTAATGAAAGCAGCATCCCGTTGTATTAATGAAAGCAGCATCCCGTTGTATTAATGAAAGCAGCATCCAGTTGTATTAATGAAAGCAGCATCCAGTTGTATTAATGAAAGCAGCATCCAGTTGTATTAGTGAAAGCATCATCCCGTTGTATTAATGAAAGCAGCATCCAGTTGTATTAATGAAAGCAGCATCCAGTTGTATTAATGAAAGCAGCATCCAGTTGTATTAATGAAAGCAGCATCCAGTTGTATTAATGAAGCAGCAACCAGTTGCATTAATGAAAGCAGCATCCCGTTGTATTAATGAAAGCAGCATCCAATTGTATTAATGAAAGCAGCATCCAGTTGTATTAATGAAAGCAGCATCCAGTTGTATTAATGAAAGCAGCATCCAGTTGTATTAATGAAGCAGCAACCAGTTGCATTAATGAAAGCAGCATCCCGTTGTATTAATGAAAGCAGCATCCAATTGTATTAATGATAGCAGCATCTAATTGTGTTAATGAAAGCAGCATCCCATTGTGTTAATGAAAGCAGCATCTAATTGTGTTAATGAAAGCAGCATCCCGTTGTGTTAATGAAAGCAGCATCTAATTGTGTTAATGAAAGCAGCATCCAGTTGTATTAATGAAAGCAGAATCCAGTTGTATTAATGAAAGCAGCATCCAGTTGTATTAATGAAAGCAGCATCCAGTTGTATTAATGAAAGCAGCATCCAGTTGTATTAATGAAGCAGCAACCAGTTGCATTAATGAAAGCAGCATCTAGTTTTGTTAATGAAAGAATCATCCCGTTGTATTAATGAAAGCATCATCCCGTTGTATTAATGAAAGCAGCATCCAGTTGTATTAATGAAAGCAGCATCTAATTGTGTTAATGAAAGCAGCATCCCATTGTGTTAATGAAAGCAGCATCTAATTGTGTTAATGAAAGCAGCATCCCGTTGTGTTAATGAAAGCAGCATCTAATTGTGTTAATGAAAGCAGCATCCCGTTGTATTAATGAAAGCAGCATCCAGTTGTGTTAATGAAAGCAGCATCCCGTTGTGTTAATGAAAGCAGCATCCAGTTGTATTAATGAAAGCAGCATCTAGTTGTATTAATGAAAGCAGCATCTAGTTGTATTAATGAAAGCAGCATCTAGTTGTATTAATGAAAGCAGCATCTAGTTGTATTAATGAAAGCAGCATCCCATTGTATTAATGAAAGCAGCATCCCGTTGTATTAATGAAAGCAGCATCCAGTTGTATTAATGAAAGCAGCATCCCGTTGTATTAATGAAAGCAGCATCCAGTTGTCACGAGCGGAATGAACAGTTTAAGGAGTGAGTCAAACGCAGGAGACTGAGGTCCGTTGGAACAATCTTAATTTAATAAATCCACGGGTAAGTTTCACATACGGCTGGGAGCATAACAGTCAGAACAATGGACAAAAAGGAAGCTCCGTTCAAAAGGCAGACGGGGCGCAGCCCGGCAACCCTAATGCCTAGATAATAAAAGTAACACCACACGTAACAACGAACAATCCCGCACAAAATCCTAGCTAAACACAGACAGACTAAATAACCCCCCCACTAATGACAAAACACAAAACAGGTGCAAACAAAAACCAGACATAACTAATAGACACTGAAACACAGATCGGTGGCAGCTAGTAGGCCGGCGACGACGACCGCCGAGCGCCGCTCGACCGAGGAGAGTCGCCCCCTTCTGTGGATGTTGTGACACCAGTTGTATTAATGAAAGCAGCATCTAATTGTGTTAATGAAAGTAGCATCTAGTTTTGTGTTAATGAAAGCAGCATCAGTTTTCTGTATGATTGATGAAAAACTTCTGTCCAGGAAACACGGTGTCATCATAAATATCAGATGCTTTATTTACATAGGTAATCTGGTGTGATGCTAAACACAGGAAGTGTCCCAAATGGCACCCTATTGATGGTATCTTGTCAAAAGTAGTGGACTATATAGGGAATAGGGTACCATTTGAGATGTGCCCAGGGATTCTCTTTAGGGTTTAAAGCAGCGGTGTCAAACGTATTCCATGGAGGGCATAGTGTCTGGAGGTTTTAATTTTTTTCCCTTTTAAGACCTGGACAAACAGGTGAGGGGAGACCTAGACAACCAGGTGAGGGGAGACCTAGACAACCAGGTGAGGGGAGACCTAGACAACCAGGTGAGGGGAGACCTAGACAACCAGGTGAGGGGAGACCTAGACAACCAGGTGAGGGGAGACCTAGACAACCAGGTGAGGGGAGACCTAGACAACCAGGTGAGGGGAGACCTAGACAACCAGGTGAGGGGAGTTCCTTACTGAGACCTAGACAACCAGGTGAGGGGAGACCTAGACAACCAGGTGAGGGGAGACCTAGACAACCAGGTGAGGGGAGTTCCTTACTGAGACCTAGACAACCAGGTGAGGGGAGACCTAGACAACCAGGTGAGGGGAGACCTAGACAACCAGGTGAGGGGAGTTCCTTACTGAGACCTAGACAACCAGGTGAGGGGAGTTCCTCACTGAGACCTAGACAACCAGGTGAGGGGAGACCTAGACAACCAGGTGAGGGGAGACCTAGACAACCAGGTGAGGGGAGTTCCTTACTGAGACCTAGACAACCAGGTGAGGGGAGTTCCTCACTGAGACCTAGACAACCAGGTGAGGGGAGACCTAGACAACCAGGTGAGGGGAGACCTAGACAACCAGGTGAGGGGAGACCTAGACAACCAGGTGAGGGGAGACCTAGACAACCAGGTGAGGGGAGTTCCTTACTGAGACCTAGACAACCAGGTGAGGGGAGACCTAGACAACCAGGTGAGGGGAGACCTAGACAACCAGGTGAGGGGAGTTCCTTACTGAGACCTAGACAACCAGGTGAGGGGAGACCTAGACAACCAGGTGAGGGGAGACCTAGACAACCAGGTGAGGGGAGTTCCTTACTGAGACCTAGACAACCAGGTGAGGGGAGTTCCTCACTGAGACCTAGACAACCAGGTGAGGGGAGACCTAGACAACCAGGTGAGGGGAGACCTAGACAACCAGGTGAGGGGAGTTCCTTACTGAGACCTAGACAACCAGGTGAGGGGAGTTCCTCACTGAGACCTAGACAACCAGGTGAGGGGAGACCTAGACAACCAGGTGAGGGGAGACCTAGACAACCAGGTGAGGGGAGACCTAGACAACCAGGTGAGGGGAGACCTAGACAACCAGGTGAGGGGAGACCTAGACAACCAGGTGAGGGGAGACCTAGACAACCAGGTGAGGGGAGTTCCTTACTGAGACCTAGACAACCAGGTGAGGGGAGACCTAGACAACCAGGTGAGGGGAGACCTAGACAACCAGGTGAGGGGAGACCTAGACAACCAGGTGAGGGGAGACCTAGACAACCAGGTGAGGGGAGTTCCTTACTGAGACCTAGACAACCAGGTGAGGGGAGACCTAGACAACCAGGTGAGGGGAGACCTAGACAACCAGGTGAGGGGAGTTCCTTACTGAGACCTAGACAACCAGGTGAGGGGAGTTCCTCACTGAGACCTAGACAACCAGGTGAGGGGAGACCTAGACAACCAGGTGAGGGGAGTTCCTTACTGAGACCTAGACAACCAGGTGAGGGGAGTTCCTTACTGAGACCTAGACAACAGGTGAGGGGAGTTCCTTACTGAGACCTAGACAACCAGGTGAGGGGAGACCTAGACAACCAGGTGAGGGGAGTTCCTTACTGAGACCTAGACAACCAGGTGAGGGGAGTTCCTCACTGAGACCTAGACAACCAGGTGAGGGGAGACCTAGACAACCAGGTGAGGGGAGTTCCTTACTGAGACCTAGACAACCAGGTGAGGGGAGTTCCTTACTGAGACCTAGACAACAGGTGAGGGGAGTTCCTTACTGAGACCTAGACAACCAGGTGAGGGGAGACCTAGACAACCAGGTGAGGGGAGACCTAGACAACCAGGTGAGGGGAGTTCCTTACTGAGACCTAGACAACCAGGTGAGGTGAGTTCCTTACTGAGACCTAGACAACCAGGTGAGGGGAGTTCCTCACTGAGACCTAGACAACCAGGTGAGGGGAGTTCCTTACTGAGACCTAGACAACCAGGTGAGGTGAGTTCCTTACTGAGACCTAGACAACCAGGTGAGGGGAGTTCCTCACTGAGACCTAGACAACCAGGTGAGGGGAGTTCCTTACTGAGACCTAGACAACCAGGTGAGGTGAGTTCCTTACTGAGACCTAGACAACCAGGTGAGGGGAGTTCCTCACTGAGACCTAGACAACCAGGTGAGGGGAGTTCCTTACTGAGACCTAGACAACCAGGTGAGGAGAGTTCCTTACTGAGACCTAGACAACCAGGTGAGGAGAGTTCCTTACTGAGACCTAGACAACCAGGTGAGAGGAGTGACCTTAAGTGACCTTAATTCATCAATCAAGTACAAGGGAGGAGTGAAAACCCTCAGACACTCTGCCCTCCGTAGAGTTAGTTTGATGGTTTAAATGGATAATGGAAGACAGCAGGAGGAAGACATTACGAGAAAGACAGCAGGAGGAAGACCGCAGGAGGACGACAGCAGGAGGAAGACTACAGGAGGAAGACAGCAGGAGGACGACAGGAGGAGGAAGACATTAGGAGGAAGACAGGAGGAAGACTACAGGAGGATGACAGCAGGAGGATGACAGGAGGAAGACTACAGGAGGAAGACAGCAGGAGGATGACAGCAGGAGGAAGACATTAGGAGGAAGACAGCAGGAGGAAGACAGCAGGAGGAAGACAGGAGGAAGACAGGAGGAAGACTACAGGAGGAGGAAGACAGTAGGAGGAAGACAGTAGGAGGAAGACAGTAGGAGGAAGACAGTAGGAAGAAGACAGCAGGAGGAAGACAGCAGGAGGAAGACAGGAGGAAGACAGGAGGAAGACAGGAGGAAGACTACAGGAGGAGGAAGACAGTAGGAGGAAGACAGTAGGAGGAAGACAGGAGGAAGACTACAGGAGGAAGACAGCAGGAGGAAGACAGGAGGAAGACAGTAGGAGGACGACAGCAGGAGAAAGACAGCAGGAGGAAGACAGCAGGAGGAAGACAGCAGGAGGACGACAGCAGGAGAAAGACAGCAGGAGGAAGACAGCAGGAGGAAGACAGCAGGAGGAAGACAGTAGGAGGAAGACAGTAGGAGGAAGACAGGAGGAAGACTACAGGAGGAAGACAGCAGGAGGAAGACAGGAGGAAGACTACAGGAGGAAGACAGCAGGAGAAAGACAACAGGAGGAAGACAGCAGGACGTGTCCATCTTTAAAGGCCCAGTGCAGTCAATCATGTGATTTCCTGTATTTTTATATATATATATATATATATTTAATATATATATATATATATTTCCACACTATGAGGTTGGAATAATACCGTGAAATTGTGAAAATTATGATAATGGCCTTTTTGTATAAGAGCTGTTTGATAAGCCTGTTTTGGTGAATGAGTTAATAGACCAATAAGAAAGAGAGTTCTCAACCTCTCTGCCAATAACAGCTAGTTTTCTGTTTTCCACACCTCACTCAGACCAGTCCCAGACAGTTTGTTCAGAAGAACAATTTTTGTTTATTTTTTAATTGAAAACAATCACAGTAAGGTATTTAACTGTTACCCAGAAACGATTTGATGTTGTGTCAGAATCTCTCTAGGAGAGATGGGTGTAGAAGTCAGGCGCAGGAGAGGAGTAAATACGGAGAAGGCAGAACAGTTCATCACAACACCACAGGAACAGTCTAAACAGCAGTCCACAAAACTCATCTACAACAGAGTCTAGGGGGAAAAACACCTGTGAAAAATAAATAACTAAAATAAATGCCACCAAAACCCAAAGACAGGGAAAACGCAAACAAACCCGCAGGAAACAGAATGGGTAGGGCGAGAGTTCTGTCCTGATCCCCCTGATCCCCAGTCAGCCGGCGGTGCAGATAGGAGACTGTTCTGTCCTGATCCCCAGTCAGCCGGCGGTGCAGATAGGAGACTGTTCTGTCCTGAACCCCAGTCAGCCGGCGGTGCAGATAGGAGACTGTTCTGTCCCAGTCAGCCGGCGGTGCAGATAGGAGACTGTTCTGTCCTGATCCCCAGTCAGCCAGCGGTGCAGATAGGAGACTGTTCTGTCCTGATCCCCAGTCAGCCAGCGGTGCAGATAGGAGACTGTTCTGTCCTGATCCCCAGTCAGCCAGCGGTGCAGATAGGAGACTGTTCTGTCCCAGTCAGCCGGCGGTGCAGATAGGAGACTGTTCTGTCCTGATCCCCAGTCAGCCAGCGGTGCCGACAGGAGACTGTTCTGTCCTGATCCCCAGTCAGCCGGCGGTGCAGATAGGACACTGTTCTGTCCTGATCCCCAGTCAGCCGGCGGTGCAGATAGGAGACTGTTCTGTCCTGATCCCCAGTCAGCCAGCGGTGCAGATAGGAGACTGTTCTGTCCCAGTCAGCCGGCGGTGCAGATAGGAGACTGTTCTGTCCTGATCCCCAGTCAGCCAGCGGTGCCGACAGGAGACTGTTCTGTCCTGATCCCCAGTCAGCCGGCGGTGCAGATAGGACACTGTTCTGTCCTGATCCCCAGTCAGCCGGCGGTGCAGATAGGAGACTGTTCTGTCCTGATCCCCAGTCAGCCGGCGGTGCAGATAGGAGACTGTTCTGTCCTGATCCCCAGTCAGCCGGCGGTGCAGATAGGAGACTGTTCTGTCCTGATCCCCAGTCAGCCGGCGGTGCCGATAGGAGACTGGTCTGTCCTGATCCCCAGTCAGCCGGCGGTGCAGATAGGAGACTGTTCTGTCCTGATCCCCAGTCAGCCGGCGGTGCAGAGAGGAGACTGTTCTGTCCTGATCCCCAGTCAGCCAGCGGTGCAGATAGGAGACTGTTCTGTCCCAGTCAGCCGGCGGTGCAGATAGGAGACTGTTCTACCTGATCCCCAGTCAGCCAGCGGTGCAGATAGGAGACTGTTCTGTCCTGATCTCCCCAGTCAGCCAGCGGTGCAGATAGGAGACTGTTCTGTCCTGATCTCCCCAGTCAGCCAGCGGTGCCGATAGGAGACTGTTCTGTCCTGATCCCCAGTCAGCCGGCGGTGCAGATAGGGGACTGTTCTGTCCTGATCCCCAGTCAGCCGGCGGTGCAGATAGGAGACTGTTCTGTCCTGATCCCCAGTCAGCCGGCGGTGCAGATAGGAGACTGTTCTGTCCTGATCCCCAGTCAGCCGGCGGTGCAGATAGGAGACTGTTCTGTCCTGATCCCCAGTCAGCCGGCGGTGCAGATAGGAGACTGTTCTGTCCTGATCCCCAGTCAGCCGGCGGTGCAGATAGGAGACTGTTCTGTCCTGATCCCCAGTCAGCCGGCGGTGCAGATAGGAGACTGTTCTGTCCTGATCCCCAGTCAGCCGGCGGTGCAGATAGGAGACTGTTCTGTCCTGATCCCCAGTCAGCCGGCGGTGCAGATAGGAGACTGTTCTGTCCTGATCCCCAGTCAGCCGGCGGTGCAGAGAGGAGACTGTTCTGTCCTGATCCCCCACTGGGGGCCTTTCAATATGGACACACTCAGTACGACGAGGTTATACCACTCAGTACGACGCTACAGTTAATCTCTGATCCCAGGCTGCTTCGCGATGCTGAAGATGTGACTTTGAGGAGAACTTCTCCACTCCCCTGGGAACGACGTGTTAACTCGTGTGTGTGGGGGGGGGGAGAAGTTGTATGTTCCTGCAACATCGGCTCAGAGAGGAAATGTGGACATTTCAATTCATGAACACTCTTGGCAGTTTCAATTCCTACCCTGATTGAGTTCCATACAGTTTTCATACAGGCTACACTGCTCCAAAAACCATACAATCTGTAGCAATTTCTCCTTTCCACACAAACCCATTCCAAACCATCCATTTCTATCCTGTATCCAAATCATTTAGGACACCGGTGATGTATTTTCCTCCTCGACGATCTCTCTACACTCCACGGTGATGTGTAGAATCACAGCATTGTTCCCTCTCTGGGGTCACTATCTATTCTGTTTAGAAGGCTAAAAACACTGGATGCAATCCATCAATTCTTTGGGTTTCACCCTCCCCCCAAAAAAACGCATTTTGACTTGTGGATTTTCTCACACTGCAGCCTGCATGTATACAAAAATACATGTTTGCTAAGTTTGACTTTTCTTATTGTCGCTGGTATTCTCCAGTGCATAGCGTCTGAGCAGAAGCATAACATGATGCATCACCAGTGTGTTAACAACAGGCCTGGGAAGTGTCTGTCTGGTTAGATGAGGCCTGGGAAGTGTCTGTCTGTTTAGATGAGGCCTGGGAAGTGTCTGTCTGGTTAGATGAGGCCTGGGAAGTGTCTGTCTGGTTAGATGAGGCCTGGGAAGTGTCTGTCTGGTTAGATGAGGCCTGGGAAGTGTCTGTCTGGTTAGATGAGGCCTGGGAAGTGTCTGTCTGGTTAGATGAGGCCTGGGAAGTGTCTGTCTGTTTAGATGAGGCCTGGGAAGTGTCTGTCTGGTTAGATGAGGCCTGGGAAGTGTCTGTCTGTTTAGATGAGGCCTGGGAAGTGTCTGTCTGTTTAGATGAGGCCTGGGAAGTGTCTGTCTGTTTAGATGAGGCCTGGGAAGTGTCTGTCTGGTTAGATGAGGCCTGGGAAGTGTCTGTCTGTTTAGATGAGGCCTGGGAAGTGTCTGTCTGTTTAGATGAGGCCTGGGAAGTGTCTGTCTGTTTAGATGAGGCCTGGGAAGTGTCTGTCTGGTTAGATGAGGCCTGGGAAGTGTCTGTCTGGTTAGATGAGGCCTGGGAAGTAGTGGCTACTGTATAAGGTCTGGGAAGTAGTGGCTACTGTATAAGGTCTGGGAAGCGGTGACTACTGTATAAGGCCTGGGAAGTAGTGGCTACTGTATAAGGCCTGG
>NC_138297.1:74227500-74247500 GCF_965601325.2 Salmo salar
TTGGCACAACATAAACAGTAGATCTGCTTCCTGCTCCATTTATTTCTGTGTTTTTTAAAGCTGCTCTCCGTGAAACATCGACCAATCACTATCGATGTGGATTGGAGTGGGACGGCCTATCAGATCACGATGGGACTTGACCGTAGTAAAACCACAAGGGGCTTCAGCGTCTCCGCCACAGAACGGAGAATGGTGACGTTAAAGGGTGATTTGACCTCTGACTGGGAGAGGAGTCAGGTCCTACACCAGACACTGGCTTTAGTGGGGAGACTGGGAGACACTGGCTTTAGTGGGGAGACTGGGAGACACTGGCTTTAGTGGGGAGACTGGGAGACACTGGCTTTAGTGGGGAGACTGGGACACTGGCTTTAGTGGGGAGACTGGGACACTGGCTTTAGTGGGGAGACTGGGAGACACTGGCTTTAGTGGGGAGACTGGGAGACACTGGCTTTAGTGGGGAGACTGGGAGACACTGGCTTTAGTGGGGAGACTGGGAGACACTGGCTTTAGTGGGGAGACTGGGAGACACTGGCTTTAGTGGGGAGACTGGGAGACACTGGCTTTAGTGGGGAGACTGGGAGACACTGGCTTTAGTGGGGAGACTGGGACACTGGCTTTAGTGGGGAGACTGGGAGACACTGGCTTTAGTGGGGAGACTGGGAGACACTGGCTTTAGTGGGGAGACTGGGAGACACTGGCTTTAGTGGGGAGACTGGGAGACACTGGCTTTAGTGGGGAGACTGGGACACTGGCTTTAGTGGGGAGACTGGGAGACACTGGCTTTAGTGGGGAGACTGGGAGACACTGGCTTTAGTGGGGAGACTGGGAGACACTGGCTTTAGTGGGGAGACTGGGAGACACTGGCTTTAGTGGGGAGACTGGGAGACACTGGCTTTAGTGGGGAGACTGGGAGACACTGGCTTTAGTGGGGAGACTGGGAGACACTGGCTTTAGTGGGGAGACTGGGAGACACTGGCTTTAGTGGGGAGACTGGGAGACACTGGCTTTAGTGGGGAGACTGGGAGACACTGGCTTTAGCAAGGAGTCTAGGGGTCTGAATACTTTCCGAATGCAATGTATGTCTAAACCTTTATGTCCCTTATCATTGCCACTAGTGAGTCATCGCAGAAGTTGGCCCGGTGTACTGATTAGATCGTGTTTAGGGTCAGTAGCTGTCCATGGTTCTGCAGCCTACTTGAGTAAGTTGCTCTGCTTTCAACCTGCTTGGAACAAATTCTCTTAAATGTTTCTTTTCTCATTAGTGATATAAAAGTCTTACACACACTCACCCGGTGTTTGTCCATGTACATCCACACAGAGCAGTAGGTTGTAATCTGTAACACAACAGGACAACTGATGAAAGCTAGCATGATTCTGGCTGTGGCTGTGACTTGGCTAGCCAGAGAGGACTGTGAAATATAGAGGACTAAACCAGAGGCAGTATTAGCTTCATTAAATATCTGTGTTATCGCGACGCAACGACCATTCTGTGTGAGTGTTTCGTCAGTGTTTCCTGATGACCTCTGCTGTTTTTAAGTGAAATGACCTACATTTCCTGATATGAATCTGGTGGCATCTGTAGTTGGCCAGCAACGGAGACAGGCTATAGGCCAACGGAGACAGGCTATAGGCCAACGGAGACGGGCTATAGGCCAACGGAGACGGGCTATAGGCCAACGGAGACAGGCTATAGGCCAACGGAGACAGGCTATAGGCCAACGGAGACGGGCTATAGGCCAACGGAGACAGGCTATAGGCCAACGGAGACGGGCTATAGGCCAACGGAGACGGGCTATAGGCCAACGGAGACAGGCT
The DNA here is from genome assembly GCF_965601325.2 of Salmo salar. Taxonomy (NCBI): domain Eukaryota; kingdom Metazoa; phylum Chordata; class Actinopteri; order Salmoniformes; family Salmonidae; genus Salmo; species Salmo salar. Next base: position 74,229,316 of record NC_138297.1, read on the forward strand.
ATAGGCCAACGGAGACGGGCTATAGGCCAACGGAGACGGGCTATAGGCCAACGGAGACGGGCGATAGGCCAACGGAGACAGACGATAGGCCAACGGAGACAGGCCTAGGCCAACGGAGACAACGGAGACAGGCGATAGGCCAACGGAGACAGGCGATAGGCCAACGGAGATAGGCCAACGGAGACGGGCTATAGGCCAACGGAGACGGGCTATAGGCCAACGGAGACGGACGATAGGCCAACGGAGACGGACGATAGGCCAACGGAGACAGGCTATAGGCCAACGGAGACAGGCTATAGGCCAACGGAGACAGGCGATAGGCCAACGGAGACAGACGATAGGCCAACGGAGACAGGCTATAGGCCAACGGAGACAGGCGATAGGCCAACGGAGACAGGCGATAGGCCAACGGAGACAGGCTATAGGCCAACGGAGACAGGCGATAGGCCAACGGAGACAGGCGATAGGCCAACGGAGACAGGCTATAGGCCAACGGAGACAGGCTATAGGCCAACGGAGACAGGCTATAGGCCAACGGAGACAGGCTATAGGCCAACGGAGACAGGCTATAGGCCAACGGAGACAGGCTATAGGCCAATCATATAATTCAAATTATCTATAGACCTATCACATAAATTGCATTTGTATTATCTGGTGTTTTAATGTTTCACAATGCAGTTGTTGAGACATCAGCATTCAAGGGGCTTTAAGAAATCCGATCGCAGACCCGGGTAACTACAATATATAGCCCTATATACCCTAGGTTAACTACAATATATAGCCCTATATACCCTAGGTTAACTACAATATATATAGCCCAATATACCCTAGGTTAACTACAATATATAGCCCTATATACCCTAGGTTAACTACAACATATATATATATATATATATATATAGCCCTATATACCCTAGGTTAACTACAATATATAGCCCTATATACCCTAGGTTAACTACAATATATAGCCCTATATACCCTAGGTTAACTACAATATATAGCCCAATATACCCTAGGTTAACTACAATATATAGCCCAATATACCCTAGGTTAACTACAATATATAGCCCTATATACCCTAGGTTAACTACAATATATATAGCCCAATATACCCTATGTTAACTACAATATATAGCCCTATATACCCTAGGTTAACTACTATATATAACCCAATATACCCTAGGTTAACTACAGTATATATATAGCCCGATATACCCTAGGTTAACTACAGTATATATATATAGCCCGATATACCCTAGGTTAACTACAATATATAGCCCTATATACCCTAGGTTAACTACAATATATAGCCCTATATACCCTAGGTTAACTACAATATATAGCCCTATATACCCTAGGTTAACTACAATATATAGCCCAATATACCCTAGGTTAACTACAATATATAGCCCAATATACCCTAGGTTAACTACAATATATAGCCCTATATACCCTAGGTTAACTACAATATATATAGCCCAATATACCCTATGTTAACTACAATATATAGCCCTATATACCCTAGGTTAACTACTATATATAACCCAATATACCCTAGGTTAACTACAATATATAGCTCAACATACTCTAGGTTAACTACAATATATAGCCCTATATACCCTAGGTTAACTACAATATATAGCCCAATATACCCTAGGTTAACTACAATATATAGCCCAGTATACCCTAGGTTAACTACAATATATAGCCCAGTATACCCTAGGTTAACTACAATATATATAGCCCAATATACCCTAGGTTAACTACAATATATAGCCCTATATACCCTAGGTTAACTACAATATATAACCCAATATACCCTAGGTTAACTACAATATATAGCCCAATATACCCTAGGTTAACTACAATATATAACCCAATATACCCTAGGTTAACTACAATATGTAGCCCAATATACCCTAGGTTAACTACAGTATATAGCCCTATATACCCTAGGTTAACTACAATATATAGCCCAATATACCCTAGGTTAACTACAGTATATATATAGCCCGATATACCCTAGGTTAACTACAGTATATATATATAGCCCGATATACCCTAGGTTAACTACAATATATAGCCCAATATACCCTAAGTTAACTACAATATATAGCCCAATATATGCTATGTTAACTACAATATATAACCCAATATACCCTAGGTTAACTACAATATATAGCCCAATATACCCTAGGTTAACTACAATATATAGCCCAATATATGCTATGTTAACTACAATATATAGCCCAATATACCCTAGGTTAACTACAATATATAGCCCTATATACCCTAGGTTAACTACAATATATATAGCCCTATATACCCTAGGTTAACTACAATATATAGCCCAGTATACCCTAGGTTAACTACAATATATATAGCCCTATATACCCTCGGTTAACTACAGTATACATATAGCCCAATATATGCTATGTTAACTACAATATATAGCCCAATATATGCTATGTTAACTACAATATATAGCCCAATATACCCTAGTTTAACTACAATATATATAGCCCAATATACTCTAGGTTAACTACTATATATATAGCCCAGTATACCCTCGGTTAACTACAGTATACATATAGCCCAATATATGCTATGTTAACTACAATATATAGCCCAATATATGCTATGTTAACTACAATATATAGCCCAATATACCCTAGGTTAACTACAATATATAACCCAATATACCCTAGGTTAACTACAATATATAGCCCTATATGCCCTAGGTTAACTACAATATCTAGCCCTATTTTCCCTAGGTTAACTACAGTATATATATATAGCCCAATATATGCTATGTTAACTACAATATATAGCCCTATATACCCTAGGTTAACTACTATATGTATAGCCCAGTATACCCTAGGTTAACTACAATATATAGCCCAATTACCCTAGGTTAACTACAATATATAGCCCAATATACCCTAGGTTAACTACAATATATAGCCCAATATACCCTAGGTTAACTACAATATATAGCCCAATATACCCTAGGTTAACTACAGTATATAGCCCAATATACCCTATGTTAACTACAATATATAGCCCTATATACCCTAGGTTAACTACAATATATAGCCCAATATACCCTAGGTTAACTACAATATATATAGTCCTATATACCCTAGGTTAACTACAATATATATAGCCCTATATACCCTAGGTTAACTACAATATATATAGCCCAATATACCCTAGGTTAACTACAATATATAGCCCTATATACCCTAGGTTAACTACAATATATATAGCCCTATATAACATGGTTAACTACAATATATAGCCCAGTATACCCTAGGTTAACTACAATATATAGCCCTATATACCCTAGGTTAACTACAATATATATATAGCCCTATATACCCTCGGTTAACTACAGTATACATATAGCCCTATATACCCTAGGTTAACTACAATATATAGCCCAGTATACCCTAGGTTAACTACTATATATATAGCCCAGTATACCCTAGGTTAACTACTATATATATAGCCCAGTATACCCTGGGCTCTGGGGTGAATGAAAGTCATCTGTAACACAACAACCTGGAGAGACTAGAGGTGAAGAATATAAAGATGTTTGGTCTATTACTCTGTTTTCACTGTGTCCACAGTGTGTTTAACATCGGCTGCTTCAACACACACATATACACATCCTCCACCTGTCTATGTAGTTCTGTCCTGATTCCTGGCTGAACTACCTGTCTATGTAGTTCTGTCCTGATTCCTGGCTGAACTTCCTTTCTATGTAGTTCTATCCTGATTCCTGGCTGAACTTCCTGTCTATGTAGTTCTATCCTGTTTCCTGGCTGAACTTCCTGTCTATGTAGTTCTATCCTGTTTCCTGGCTGATCTACCTGTCTATGTAGTTCTATCCTGGCTGAACTACCTGTCTATGTAGTTCTATCCTGTTTCCTGTCTGAACTACCTGTCTATGTAGTTCTATCCTGGCTGAACTACCTGTCTATGTAGTTCTATCCTGATTCCTGGCTGAACTTCCTGTCTATGTAGTTCTATCCTGTTTCCTGGCTGAACTTCCTGTCTATGTAGTTCTATCCTGTTTCCTGGCTGATCTACCTGTCTATGTAGTTCTATCCTGGCTGAACTACCTGTCTATGTAGTTCTATCCTGTTTCCTGTCTGAACTACCTGTCTATGTAGTTCTATCCTGGCTGAACTACCTGTCTATGTAGTTCTATCTTGATTCCTGGCTGAACTACCTGTCTATGTAGTTATATCCTGATTCCTGGCTGAACTACCTGTCTATGTAGTTCTATCTTGGCTGAACTTCCTGTCTATGTAGTTCTGTCCTGATTCCTGCCTGAACTTCCTGTCTATGTAGTTCTATCCTGATTCTTGGCTGAAGTACCTGTCTATGTAGTTCTGTCCTGATTCCTGGCTGAACTTCCTGTCTATGTAGTTCTATCCTGTTTCCTGGCTGAACTACCTGTCTATGTAGTTCTGTCCTGTTTCCTGGCTGAACTACCTGTCTATGTAGTTCTATCCTGATTACTGGCTGAACTACCTGTCTATGTAGTTCTATCCTGTTTCCTGGCTGAACTACCTGTCTATGTAGTTCTATCCTGATTCCTGGCTGAACTACCTGTCTATGTAGTTCTGTCCTGGCTGAACTACCTGTCTATGTAGTTCTATCCTGGCTTAACTACCTGTCTATGTAGTTCTATCCTGATTCCTGGCTGAACTACCTGTCTATGTAGTTCTATCCTGGCTGAACTACCTGTCTATGTAGTTCTATCCTGGCTGAATTACCTGTCTATGTAGTTTTATCCTGTTTTAATGTAGTAGTTAAACAAGGAGACACTGTTAGACAGGAGGTAATGTAGTAGTTAAACAAGGAGACACTGTTAGACAGGAGGTAATGTAGTAGTTAAACAAGGAGATACTGTTAGACAGGAGGTAATGTAGTAGTTAAACAAGGAGACACTGTTAGACAGGAGGTAATGTAGTAGTTAAAGGAGACACTGTTAGACAGGAGGTAATGTATTAGTTAAACAAGGAGACACTGTTAGACAGGAGGTAATGTAGTAGTTAAACAAGGAGACACTGTTAGACAGGAGGTAATGTAGTAGTTAAACAAGGAGACACTGTTAGACAGGAGGTAATGTAGTAGTTAAACAAGGAGACACTGTTAGACAGGAGGTAATGTAGTAGTTAGACAGGAGGTAATGTAGTAGTTAAACAAGGAGACACTGTTAGACAGGAGGTAATGTAGTAGTTAAACAAGGAGACACTGTTAGACAGGAGGTAATGTAGTAGTTAGACAGGAGGTAATGTAGTAGTTAAACAAGGAGACACTGTTAGACAGGAGGTAATGTAGTAGTTAAACAAGGAAACACTGTATAACACATAATTATAAAATGCATAATTTTAGTTGAAATGAGTTGTGAGGGGAATGTGATGACAAAGCCTTGTATGTATTTAGAATGCTAATGACGAGTGGTGAGCCAGGAAGGAGGAAAAAGGACCTGTGAGGCATAGAAACCCACACACACACACACACACACACACACACACACACACACACACACACACGGCCTGTGAGGCATAGAAAAGCCACCTCTCTGCTCTGCATCTCTCCTCCTCCTCCTCCTCCTCTCGGACGGGTTGAATTAGCAAGCCAAATGTAGAGTAAACAAAATGTGCTCATTTCTGAATTTGGGACGCAGGACAGAAGAGAGAGGAGAAGAGATCTGCATTGCGGTCAGTTGAAGCTACAGCCCTAGATCAGTTAATTAGACAGAGAGTAGCTGTATTAAACATCTCTGACCCTACCTGAACACTGGTCTGGGATCAGATCACCTGGAATGTTAATTAGACAGGGAGTAGCTGTATTAAACATCTCTGACCCTACCTGAACACTGGTCTGGGATCAGATCACCTGGAATGTTAATTAGACAGGGAGTAGCTGTATTAAACATCTCTGACCCTACCTGAATACTGGTCTGGGATCAGATCACCTGGAATGTTAATTAGACAGGGAGTAGCTGTATTAAACATCTCTGACCCTACCTGAACACTGGTCTGGGATCAGATCACCTGGAATGTTAATTAGTCAGGGAGTAGCTGTATTAAACATCTCTGACCCTACCTGAACACTGGTCTGGGATCAGATCACCTGGAATGTTAATTAGACAGGGAGTAGCTGTATTAAACATCTCTGACCCTACCTGAACACTGGTCTGGGATCAGATCACCTGGAATGTTAATTAGACAGGGAGTAGCTGTATTAAACATCTCTGACCCTACCTGAACACTGGTCTGGGATCAGATCACCTGGAATGTTAATTAGACAGAGAGTAGCTGTATTAAAAATCTCTGACCCTACCTGAACACTGGTCTGGGATCAGATCACCTGGAATGTTAATTAGACAGGGAGTAGCTGTATTAAACATCTCTGACCATACCTGAACACTGGTCTGGGATCAGATCACCTGGAATGTTAATTAGACATGGAGTAGCTGTATTAAACATCTCTGACCCTACCTGAAAACTGGTCTGGGATCAGATCACCTGGAATGTTAATTAGACAGGGAGTAGCTGTATTAAACATCTCTGACCATACCTGAACACTGGTCTGGGATCAGATCACCTGGAATGACACCAAGGCTACACTTTCACCTTGACTTGTGTTATAGTCCTGGTGGATTCAGAGACATTGTTTTTCCATCTCTTCTGGTCATTTGAACCGATGCTTTTGGAAGCCAAATTGTGACTCATTTCAGGAAACTAGGTGTATTTGGCGCGTCACTACCTCACAGGAAGGAGAGCCATTTGAACGTTAAAAAAAAGCATGAAAATCTTTTCTTTTTTTTTAAGCAGCTTTGCCTTCTGGAACATGTGAACTTTCATATGCCTTAATAACAAACGTGTATGTCACCTGTAAATACGAATACAACTGTTAAATTACCAGCCCAGTTGGTTTAGCCACAGAAAAAGATGGGAACCTTGCCGAGAGCCGTGATTGGCTGAGATAATCGATCCGTTCGGTCATAAATACTGTTAGTTTCAGGCTTTTCCAGGTCGAGGCTGGAGTCGCTTTTATTTGTTTACGGACAATATTTATCTTAGGTCTCATTTATAGATGTTTTTCTTTTTCTGGGGTTGGATCAAGTCAGCTTGATACACCAATTAGCATCCAGTATAATAACTAATGTCCAATTAGCATCCAGTATAATAACTAATGTCCAATTAGCATCCAGTATAATAGCTAATAACCCTTGTGTATCTGCTTCCTGCCTCTTCATCACGCTTCAAACTTCTAACGTAAACAAGGAACTAATAAATATTTCGGTTGTTATCTAACTGGTTTAAAGTATAATCTCTTATTCAGTCGTCCTCACTGATCTACTCTGATTGAGCCCAGATGCTCATTGCTAATGGAAACTATTTGTTTCCTTGTGATTACAAATCAGAAATGCTACATCTTCCATCTATCATTTTTTTTTTTCTTCAATATTTACTATTTCAAAGTTTTGGTTCTGTTGGATGCTTGTGTCTTTACTGGTGGTCGGTCAGTCAGCCAGTCAGCCAGCCAGCCAGTCAGCCAGCCAGCCAGCCAGTCAGCCAGTCAGTCAGACAGCCAGTCAGTCAGTCAGTCAGTAAGTCAGCAAGCCAGCCAGCCAGCCTGCCAGTCAGTCCGTCAGCCAGTCAGCCAGCCAGCTCGCCAGTCGCCAGTCGCCGCCAGCCTCCAGTCAGCCAGCCAGCCAGCCATTCAGCGCAGTCAGCCAGTCCCCCCACTGATGTGACCAGGGGGGAGAAGTTACAGTACAGTGGTCAGAGGCCTGTCTCTCCTCTGTTCCTCTGGGGGATCCATGTCCTCATTTACCCCAGTGGAGAGCTCTGACCCTCACCAGGACATCGTCCTCATTTTCCCCAGTGGAGAGCTCTGTCCCTGACCAGGACATCGTCCTCATTTTTCCCAGTGGAGAGCTCTGTCCCTGACCAGGACATCGTCCTCATTTTCCCCAGTGGAGAGCTCTGTCCCTCACCAGGACATCGTCCTCATTTTCCCCAGTGGAGAGCTCTGTCCCTCACCAGGACATCGTCCTCATTTTCCCCAGTGGAGAGCTCTGTCCCTGACCAGGACATCGTCCTCATTTTCCCCAGTGGAGAGCTCTGTCCCTCACCAGGACATCGTCCTCATTTTCCCCAGTGGAGAGCTCTGTCCCTCACCAGGACATCTTCCTCATTTTCCCCAGTGGAGAGCTCTGTCCCTCACCAGGACATCGTCCTCATTTTCCCGAGTGGAGAGCTCTGTCCCTCACCAGGACATCGTCCTCATTTTCCCCAGTGGAGAGCTCTGTCCCTCACCAGGACATCGTCCTCATTTTCCCCAGTGGAGAGCTCTGTCCCTCACCAGGACATCGTCCTCATTTTCCCCAGTGGAGAGCTCTGTCCCTCACCAGGACATCGTCCTCATTTTCCCCAGTGGAGAGCTCTGTCCCTCACCAGGACATCGTCCTCATTTTCCCCAGTGGAGAGCTCTGTCCCTCACCAGGACATCGTCCTCATTTTCCCCAGTGGAGAGCTCTGTCCCTCACCAGGACATCGTCCTCATTTTCCCCAGTGGAGAGCTCTGTCCCTGACCAGGACATCGTCCTCATTTTCCCCAGTGGAGAGCTCTGTCCCTCACCAGGACATCGTCCTCATTTCCCCCAGTGGAGAGCTCTGTCCCTCACCAGGACATCGTCCTCATTTTCCCCAGTGGAGAGCTCTGTCCCTCACCAGGACATCGTCCTCATTTTCCCCAGTGGAGAGCTCTGTCCCTCACCAGGACATCTGCCACATATTTCAGCCTAGTTCATTATCATTTCTATTTCTAAATTCTGACACTTTCACAGAATAATATATGGAGATATCTGGGTTAATGAATGTTGCAGACAGGGAATGGGATATGTTCCCTACGGCTGCGTAGTGATATCTTTTTTATGATGAGGTGTGTTTCGCCCTGATAAAGCAGCATTATAAATCACACTTCTACAAGACATTAACTGTAGCTGTGAAAATGAATCTTTCTCCTTCTAGTCGTCCCTATAACATGGCTGTACTTACTGCTGGAGCAATGGCGGCCCCGTCATTCAGGGCAGGTGGGGCAGAGCCTGGTTTACATGTTATATTGACATTAATGAGTATCATATATGAGTTTGCAAACAATGTAAAAAGTTAATAAATCCGCATATAAACATTCTCTTTTTTTTTTTTTTGCTTTCTTGATTTAAGGCAGCTCCAAAATGCAGGTGTTTCAACCTAGATCAGTGCTTTCTGTGGTGGTGGGGCAGCCAGCGGGAAATGCAGAGCGTAGGCGTTGGTAATGTTCTCTAGTGACGCCGTGATTGGCTCAGTGTTCTGTCACTCATGGGGACACTACATCACTGTAGAATCTATAGGGAGAGCTAGGCAGTTCAAGCCCCATTGGGTGCTGCCAGAGATTTACATTAGAAGTGCCCGTCCAAGACGGCTCAAGGTCATTGGCCACCGATAAAATGATGTCAAATCACGTTATATCTACCCCCAACTATGATTGGACTGATCATGTCAACATCATACTTTCAAAATCTTAGCTAGCAGTCATCATCATGAATCACGTCGACAATCTACTGGCAAATCCTTTTCAATTATAGATATAATGTATCGCTGCTCATCGGCCATTGGGCGTAAACATTACACAACAAGGCGTAATTCGCAAATTCAACAAGGAGTGGTTTGGAAGGAATCCGTGGCTAACTGCAAGCGTTGCAAAGCAATCACTATTTTGCTTCCCCTGTCTAATATTCGGTGGAAAGGGTGTGTGGTCCAAGTTTGGGTTTAATTAAGGGTCTCTTTTCCCCATGCTTAAAATGATAAACATTCATATGCAAAACCATGGGCCAGAAAAGGTTGAATACATTACATTGCCGTGTTCAAAACAACTGGAAATGTGGAAATGGGAAATCTGACTTCAGTGAGTTCAAGACAACTGGGAACTCTGGGGGGGGGGGGGGACAAGCTCCGCCTGGGGAAAATACGTTGGTGGGGGGGGGACAAGCTCCGCCTGGGGAAAATACGTTTTGAACTTTCATCGAACTGGGAATTTTCAAGTCGGGAACTCTGGCTTCTTTCTAGAGCTCCGACCTGAAGATCACTGACGTTATGATTCCACCTTGTATTTTCCCACTGTAGCTAAGAAAGTAACACTATGGGTATGTTGTGTGGTAAGCTGTTAGTAGCCTCACCCTAATAATTTGGTCCCTTTCCCCCTCATAACTTAGCCTACTGTTCTGACTTGGTGGTGCACATGTAGCCTATAGCCTGTTTTAGAGAAATGTCATCATTAAATAAATGTAAAAGCTTTCATTGTCTGCTTATATGCCCCCTTTTATTTATCCTACGGTTCTGACTTGGTGTACAGGGAGAACGCTGTAAGAACGGCCCCATGTTTTGAATTCTGTCGCTGTAAATTTCTAAAGTGCAGAACAAATACTTACATTTACTACGTCCATTTTAGCTCGCTTATTAATGTCTTAATGTCTTAAAATTACGGATTGCCACTTATCCACTCATCGTCCCCTTTATGCCATAGTTTGCACATCTCAATTGTCAGTAGAAACCACATTTTGTTTGACCGAGTCAGCCATATCAGCTATGTTTTTTTTTTTTAAGTCAGTAAATTAAGCAGAAGGAGCTGTTTGGCTGCCAGACAAGGCTCCGCTGAGAACCAGGTGTAGCGGTGGTAAGGATTAACTACATGGTGCTGAAAATGAAAGCTCTGCTGTAGGGACAGCTTTATGTAGAGGCCCTAACAGTTTGTGGGCACCGTTTGTCACCGTTATAGTGTAGTTAATGTATTGTTTAGTGTTTTGTGGCTTTGCTGGCTTGTATCTCAAAATTTAGGTTGAGTTTGCCCCACTAAGATGTACATGCTGAAATCACCACTGTACTGGAGTGATACTACTTAAGTCGTTTTTTGGGGGTATCTGTACTTCACTTTACTATTTATATTTTTAACTACTTTTACTAATACTTCACTACATTCCTAAAGAAAATACTGTATTTTTTTACTCCGTACATTTTCCCTGACATACATTTTTTTGGATAGGAAAATGATCGAATTCACATACTTATCAAGAGAACATCCCTGGTCATCCCTACTGCCTCTGATCTGGAGGACTCACTAAACAGAGAACATCCCTGGTTCATCCCTACTGCCTCTGATCTGGAGGACTCACTAAACAGAGAACATCCCTGGTCATCCCTACTGCCTCTGATCTGGAGGACTCACTAAACAGAGAACATCCCTGGTCATCCCTACTGCCTCTGATCTGGAGGACTCACTAAACAGAGAACATCCCTGGTCATCCCTACTGCCTCTGATCTGGAGGACTCACTAAACAGAGAACATCCCTGGTCATCCCTACTGCCTCTGATCTGGAGGACTCACTAAACAGAGAACATCCCTGGTCATCCCTACTGCCTTTTGATCTGGAGGACTCACTAAACAGAGAACATCCCTGGTCATCCCTACTGCCTCTGATCTGGAGGACTCACTAAACAGAGAACATCCCTGGTCATCCCTACTGCCTCTGATCTGGAGGACTCACTAAACAGAGAACATCCCTGGTCATCCCTACTGCCTTTTGATCTGGAGGACTCACTAAACACGAACATCCCTGGTCATCCCTACTGCCTCTGATCTGGAGGACTCACTAAACAGAGAACATCCCTGGTCATCACTACTGCCTCTGATCTGGAGGACTCACTAAACAGAGAACATCCCTGGTCATCCCTACTGCCTCTGATCTGGAGGACTCACTAAACAGAGAACATCCCTGGTCATCCCTACTGCCTCTGATCTGGAGGACTCACTAAACAGAGAACATCCCTGGTCATCCCTACTGCCTTTTGATCTGGAGGACTCACTAAACAGAGAACATCCCTGGTCATCCCTACTGCCTCTGATCTGGAGGACTCACTAAACAGAGAACATCCCTGGTCATCCCTACTGCCTCTGATCTGGAGGACTCACTAAACAGAGAACATCCCTGGTCATCCCTACTGCCTTTTGATCTGGCGGACTCACTTAAACACAAATGCTTAGTCTGTAAATGATGTCTGAGTGTTGGAGTGTTGCCCCTGGATATCTGTCAACAAAAAATAACTGTCCTGTCTGGTTTACTTCATATAAGGAATTTGAAATGGTTTATACTTTTTACTTTTGATACTTAAGTGGATTTAAAACCAAATGCTTTTAGACTTTTATTCAAGTAGTGTTTTACTGGGTGACTTTCACTTGACATTTTCTATTAAAGGTATCTTGAAAACAACAGAGATCTCCATGACGACCCTCTCAGTGTTGTGGTAACCATGACTGGACCTTTCTCATATAGAAAACAACAGAGATCTCCATGACGACCCTCTCAGTGTTGTGGTAACCATGTCATCATGCTCTTGTTTTATTCTGAAGGTATTTCTGTCATTTATTCATTCATTACATCCTTGATTCAGGTTAGATCAGGACTGGGCAACTCGAGTCCTCGGGGGCCTGATTGATGTCACACTTTTTCCCCCCCATCCCTGGGGCCTGATTGGTTTAACACTTTCCCCCCCATCCCTGGGGCCTGATTGGTTTAACACTTTTCCCCCCATCCCTGGGGCCTGATTGGTTTAACACTTTCCCCCCCATCCCTGGGGCCTGATTGGTTTAACACTTTCCCCCCCATCCCTGGGGCCTGATTGGTTTAACACTTTCCCCCCCATCCCTGGGGCCTGATTGGTTTAACACTTTCCCCCCCATCCCTGGGGCCTGATTGGTTTAACACTTTCCCCCCCATCCCTGGGGCCTGATTGGTTTAACACTTTCCCCCCCATCCCTGGGGCCTGATTGGTTTAACACTTTCCCCCCCATCCCTGGGGCCTGATTGGTTTAACACTTTCCCCCCCATCCCTGGGGCCTGATTGGTTTAACACTTTCCCCCCCATCCCTGGGGCCTGATTGGTTTAACACTTTCCCCCCCATCCCTGGGGCCTGATTGGTTTAACACTTTTCCCCCCATCCCTGGGGCCTGATTGGTTTAACACTTTTCCCCCCATCCCTAGGGCCTGATCGGTTTAACACTTTCTCCCCCATCCCTGGGGCCTGATTGGTTTAACACTTTCCCCCCCATCCCTGGGGCCTGATTGGAGTCACACTTTTCCCCCCATCCCTAGGGCCTGATTGGTTTAACACTTTCCCCCCATCCCTAGGGCCTGATTGGTTTAACACTTTCCCCCCATCCCTAGGGCCTGATTGGAGTCACACTTTCCCCCCATCTCTAGGGCCTGATTGGAGTCACACTTTTCCCCCCATCCCTAGGGCCTGATTGGTTTAACACTTTCCCCCCATCCCTAGGGCCTGATTGGTTTAACACTTTCCCCCCATCCCTAGGGCCTGATTGGAGTCACACTTTCCCCCCCATCTCTAGGGCCTGATTGGAGTCACACTTTCCCCCCATCCCTAGGGCCTGATTGGAGTCACACTTTCCCCCCCATCCCTAGGGCCTGATTGGAGTCACACTTTCCCCCCATCCCTAGGGCCTGATTGGAGTCACACTTTCCCCCCCATCCCTAGGGCCTGATTGGAGTCACACTTTCCCCCCCATCCCTAGGGCCTGATTGGAGTCACACTTTCCCCCCCCATCCCTAGGGCCTGATTGGAGTCACACTTTCCCCCCCATCCCTAGGGCCTGATTGGAGTCACACTTTCCCCCCCATCCCTAGGGCCTGATTGGAGTCACACTTTCCCCCCCATCTCTAGGGCCTGATTGGAGTCACACTTTCCCCCCCATCCCTAGGGCCTGATTGGAGTCACACTTTCCCCCCCATCCCTAGGGCCTGATTGGAGTCACACTTTCCCCCCCATCTCTAGGGCCTGATTGGAGTCACACTTTCCCCCCATCCCTAGGGCCTGATTGGAGTCACACTTTCCCCCCCATCCCTAGGGCCTGATTGGAGTCACACTTTCCCCCCATCCCTAGGGCCTGATTGGAGTCACACTTTCCCCCCCATCCCTAGGGCCTGATTGGAGTCACACTTTCCCCCCCATCCCTAGGGCCTGATTGGAGTCACACTTTCCCCCCATCCCTAGGGCCTGATTGGTTTAACACTTTCCCCCCATCCCTAGGGCCTGATTGGAGGCAGGTGTGTTAGCTGGGGACCGGGGTAAAAGTGTGACACCAATCAGGCCCCTGTGGACTGGAGTTGCACAGGCCTGGGTTAGAGGGTTAACCAAGCATACATTAGGTGTTAACAATGAGATATGTTTAGTATTACTCTGACTCACAGAGATGAGATATATGTTTAGTGTTACTCTGACTCACAGAGAGGACGTAGAGATGAGATATCTGTAAATGATGTCTGAGTGTTGGAGTGTTGCCCCTGGATATCTGTCAACAAAAAATAACTGTCCTGTCTGGTTTACTTCATATAAGGAATTTGAAATGGTTTATACTTTTTACTTTTGATACTTAAGTGGATTTAAAACCAAATGCTTTTAGACTTTTATTCAAGTAGTGTTTTACTGGGTGACTTTCACTTGACATTTTCTATTAAAGGTATCTTTACTTTTACTAGAGACATTTTCTATTAAAGGTATCTTGAAAACAACAGAGATCTCCATGACTGGACCTTTCTCATATAGAAAACAACAGAGACCTCCATGACTGGACCTTTCTCATATAGAAAACAACAGAGATCTCCATGACTGGACCTTTCTCATATAGAAAACAACAGAGATCTCCATGACTGGACCTTTCTCATATAGAAAACAACAGAGATCTCCATGACTGGACCTTTCTCATATAGAAAACAACAGAGATCTCCATGACTGGACCTTTCTCATATAGAAAACAACAGAGATCTCCATGACTGGACCTTTCTCATATAGAAAACAACAGAGATCTCCATGACTGGACCTTTCTCATATAGAAAACAACAGAGATCTCCATGACTGGACCTTTCTCATATAGAAAACAACAGAGATCTCCATGTGGACTGGAGTTGCACAGGCCTGGGTTAGAGGGTTAACCAAGCATACATTAGGTGTTAACAATGAGATATGTTTAGTGTTACTCTGACTCACAGAGATGAGATATATGTTTAGTGTTACTCTGACTCACAGAGAGGACGTAGAGATGAGATATATGTTTAGTGTTACTCTGACTCACAGAGATGAGATATATGTTTTGTGTTACTCTGACTCACAGAGAGGACGTAGAGATGAGATATATGTTTAGTGTTACTCTGACTCACAGAGATGAGATATATGTTTAGTGTTTCTCTGACTCACAGAGAGGACGTAGAGATGAGATATATGCTTAGTGTTACTCTGACTCACAGAGACGACGTAGAGATGAGATATAAGCTCAGTGTTTCTCTGACTCACAGAGAGGACGTAGAGATGAGATATATGTTTAGTGTTACTCTGACTCACAGAGAGGACGTAGAGATGAGATATATGCTCAGTGTTACTCTGACTCACAGAGAGGACGTAGAGATGAGATATAAGCTCAGTGTTTCTCTGACTCACAGAGAGGACGTAGAGATGAGATATATGTTTAGTGTTACTCTGACTCACAGAGACGACGTAGAGATGAGATATAAGCTCAGTGTTTCTCTGACTCACAGAGAGGACGTAGAGATGAGATATATGTTTAGTGTTTCTCTGACTCACAGAGAGGACGTAGAGATGAGATATATGTTTTGTGTTACTCTGACTCACAGAGAGGACGTAGAGATGAGATATATGTTTAGTGTTTCTCTGACTCACAGAGATGAGATATATGCTCAGTGTTACTCTGACTCACAGAGAGGACGTAGAGATGAGATATATGTTTAGTGTTTCTCTGACTCACAGAGAGGACGTAGAGATGAGATATATGTTTAGTGTAAAGGATTTCACGAGGGACAACCTAGCCAGACAAGATGTAAAGTCCTGCCACAACCAGGAGAGGAGAGGTCGGCTGTTTGATCAGGCAGTTCCAGGTGAATAAAGTTAACCCATCTAGACAACAGTACTTAAGGGAAGGTACTGACTGTAGACAGAGTTTAAGAGGTCCAACAGTACTTAAGGGAAGGTACTGACTGTAGACAGAGTTTCAGAGGTCCAACAGTACTTAAGGGAAGGTACTGACTGTAGACAGGGTTTAAGAGGTCCAACAGTACTTAAGGGAAGGTACTGACTGTAGACAGAGTTTCAGAGGTCCAACAGTACATAAGGGAAGGTACTGACTGTAGACAGAGTTTCAGAGGTCCAACAGTACTTAAGGGAAGGTACTGACTGTAGACAGAGTTTAAGAGGTCCAACAGTACTTAAGGGAAGGTACTGACTGTAGACAGAGTTTAAGAGGTCCAACAGTACATAAGGGAAGGTACTGACTGTAGACAGAGTTTAAGAGGTCCAACAGTACATAAGGGAAGGTACTGACTGTAGACAGAGTTTCAGAGGTCCAACAGTACTTAAGGGAAGGTACTGACTGTAGACAGAGTTTAAGAGGTCCAACAGTACTTAAGGGAAGGTACTGACTGTAGACAGAGTTTAAGAGGTCCAACAGTACATAAGGGAAGGTACTGACTGTAGACAGAGTTTAAGAGGTCCAACAGTACTTAAGGGAAGGTACTGACTGTAGACAGAGTTTCAGAGGTCCAACAGTACTTAAGGGAAGGTACTGACTGTAGACAGGGTTTAAGAGGTCCAACAGTACATAAGGGAAGGTACTGACTGTAGACAGAGTTTCAGAGGTCCAACAGTACATAAGGGAAGGTACTGACTGTAGACAGAGTTTAAGAGGTCCAACAGTACTTAAGGGAAGGTACTGACTGTAGACAGAGTTTAAGAGGTCCAACAGTACATAAGGGAAGGTACTGACTGTAGACAGGGTTTAAGAGGTCCAACAGTACTTAAGGGAAGGTACTGACTGTAGACAGAGTTTCAGAGGTCCAACAGTACATAAGGGAAGGTACTGACTGTAGACAGAGTTTCAGAGGTCCAACAGTACATAAGGGAAGGTACTGACTGTAGACAGGGTTTAAGAGGTCCAACAGTACTTAAGGGAAGGTACTGACTGTAGACAGGGTTTAAGAGGTCCAACAGTACATAAGGGAAGGTACTGACTGTAGACAGGGTTTAAGAGGTCCAACAGTACATAAGGGAAGGTACTGACTGTAGACAGAGTTTCAGAGGTCCAACAGTACTTAAGGGAAGGTACTGACTGTAGACAGGGTTTAAGAGGCAGTAAAGTAAAGCGGGGGTCACCAACTGGTCGATCTCCAAGGCATTCGTAGTCTGTTTTAGAACACTCGGGGATAACGCCTGCCGTGTTTAGAACACTCGGGGATAACGCCTGCCGTGTTTAGAACACTCGGGGATAACGCCCGCCGTGTTTAGAACACTCGGGGATAACGCCTGCCGCGTTTAGAACACTCGGGGATAACGCCTGCCGCGTTTAGAACACTCGGGGATAACGCCTGCCGCGTTTAGAACACTCGGGGATAACGCCTGCCGCGTTTAGAACACTCGGGGATAACGCCTGCCGCGTTTAGAACACTCGGGGATAACGCCTGCCGTGTTTAGAACACTCGGGGATAACGCCTGCCGTGTTTAGAACACTCGGGGATAACGCCTGGCGCGTTTAGAACACTCGGGGATAACGCCTGCCGCGTTTAGAACACTCGGGGATAACGCCTGCCGTGTTTAGAACACTCGGGGATAACGCCTGCCGCGTTTAGAACACTCGGGGATAACGCCCGCCGTGTTTAGAACACTCTGGGATAACGCCCGCCGTGTTTAGAACACTCGGGGATAACGCCTGCCGTGTTTAGAACACTCGGGGATAACGCCTGCCGTGTTTAGAACACTCGGGGATAACGCCTGCCGTGTTTAGAACACTCGGGGATAACGCCCGCCGGGTTTAGAACACTCGGGGATAACGCCCGCCGTGTTTAGAACACTCGGGGATAACGCCCGCTGCAGAGTGCTGTGTTCATTTGGTTTTGTATTGTGACACAGTTTGCGTAGCTCGGTGAAGGTAACCTGTGGCGGTAGGTGGGTGTGGTGTGTTTGGTGTGTTAGTTAATGAAGTGAGGACTAGCGGTGCCTCTGGGGAGGTTTTCATAGCGAGATAACTCCTTTCACACAGT
>NC_138297.1:74250000-74305000 GCF_965601325.2 Salmo salar
CTACACAGAGCCTTCTCTATCCTGCTACCAGGTTAGTTTCCTACACAGAGCCTTCTCTATCCTGCTACCAGGTTAGTTTCCTACACAGAGCCTTCTCTATCCTGCTACCAGGTTAGTTTCCTACACAGAGCCTTCTCTATCCTGCTACCAGGTTAGTTTCCTACACAGAGCCTTCTCTATCCTGCTACCAGGTTAGTTTCCTACACAGAGCCTTCGCTATCCTGCTACCAGGTTAGTTTCCTACACAGAGCCTTCTCTATCCTGCTACCAGGTTAGTTTCCTACACAGAGTCTTCTCTATCCTGCTACCAGGTTAGTTTCCTACCCAGAGCCTTCTCTATCCTGCTACCAGGTTAGTTTCCTACACAGAGCCTTCTCTATCCTGCTACCAGGTTAGTTTCCTACACAGAGCCTTCTCTATCCTGCTACCAGGTTAGTTTCCTACACAGAGCCTTCTCTATCCTGCTACCAGGTTAGTTTCCTACACAGAGCCTTCTCTATCCTGCTACCAGGTTAGTTTCCTACACAGAGCCTTCTCTATCCTGCTACCAGGTTAGTGTCCTACACAGAGCCTTCTCTATCCTGCTACCAGGTTAGTTTCCTACACAGAGCCTTCTCTATCCTGCTACCAGGTTAGTGTCCTACACAGAGCCTTCTCTATCCTGCTACCAGGTTAGTTTCCTACACAGAGCCTTCTCTATCCTGCTACCAGGTTAGTGTCCTACACAGAGCCTTCTCTATCCTGCTACCAGGTTAGTTTCCTACACAGAGCCTTCTCTATCCTGCTACCAGGTTAGTTTCCTACACAGAGCCTTCTCTATCCTGCTACCAGGTTAGTTTCCTACACAGAGCCTTCTCTATCCTGCTACCAGGTTAGTTTCCTACACAGAGCCTTCTCTATCCTGCTACCAGGTTAGTTTCCTACACAGAGCCTTCTCTATCCTGCTACCAGGTTAGTTTCCTACACAGAGCCTTCGCTATCCTGCTACCAGGTTAGTTTCCTACACAGAGCCTTCTCTATCCTGCTACCAGGTTAGTTTCCTACACAGAGTCTTCTCTATCCTGCTACCAGGTTAGTTTCCTACCCAGAGCCTTCTCTATCCTGCTACCAGGTTAGTTTCCTACACAGAGCCTTCTCTATCCTGCTACCAGGTTAGTTTCCTACACAGAGCCTTCTCTATCCTGCTACCAGGTTAGTTTCCTACACAGAGCCTTCTCTATCCTGCTACCAGGTTAGTTTCCTACACAGAGCCTTCTCTATCCTGCTACCAGGTTAGTTTCCTACACAGAGCCTTCTCTATCCTGCTACCAGGTTAGTGTCCTACACAGAGCCTTCTCTATCCTGCTACCAGGTTAGTTTCCTACACAGAGCCTTCTCTATCCTGCTACCAGGTTAGTGTCCTACACAGAGCCTTCTCTATCCTGCTACCAGGTTAGTTTCCTACACAGAGCCTTCTCTATCCTGCTACCAGGTTAGTGTCCTACACAGAGCCTTCTCTATCCTGCTACCAGGTTAGTTTCCTACACAGAGCCTTCTCTATCCTGCTACCAGGTTAGTTTCCTACACAGAGCCTTCTCTATCCTGCTACCAGGTTAGTTTCCTACACAGAGCCTTCTCTATCCTGCTACCAGGTTAGTTTCCTACACAGAGCCTTCTCTATCCTGCTACCAGGTTAGTGTCCTACACAGAGCCTTCTCTATCCTGCTACCAGGTTAGTTTCCTACACAGAGCCTTCTCTATCCTGCTACCAGGTTAGTTTCCTACACAGAGCCTTCTCTATCCCGCTACCAGGTTAGTTTCCTACACAGAGCCTTCTCTATCCTGCTACCAGGTTAGTTTCCTACACAGAGCCTTCTCTATCCTGCTACCAGGTTAGTTTCCTACACAGAGCCTTCTCTATCCTGCTACCAGGTTAGTTTCCTACACAGAGCCTTCTCTATCCTGCTACCAGGTTAGTTTCCTACACAGAGCCTTCTCTATCCTGCTACCAGGTTAGTTTCCTACCCAGAGCCTTCTCTATCCTGCTACCAGGTTAGTTTCCTACACAGAGCCTTCTCTATCCTGCTACCAGGTTAGTTTCCTACACAGAGCCTTCTCTATCCTGCTACCAGGTTAGTTTCCTACACAGAGCCTTCTCTATCCTGCTACCAGGTTAGTTTCCTACACAGAGCCTTCTCTATCCTGCTACCAGGTTAGTTTCCTACACAGAGCCTTCTCTATCCTGCTACCAGGTTAGTTTCCTACACAGAGCCTTCTCTATCCTGCTACCAGGTTAGTTTCCTACACAGAGCCTTCTCTATCCTGCTACCAGGTTAGTTTCCTACACAGAGCCTTCTCTATCCTGCTACCAGGTTAGTTTCCTACACAGAGCCTTCGCTATCCTGCTACCAGGTTAGTTTCCTACACAGAGCCTTCTCTATCCTGCTACCAGGTTAGTTTCCTACACAGAGCCTTCTCTATCCTGCTACCAGGTTAGTTTCCTACACAGAGCCTTCTCTATCCTGCTACCAGGTTAGTTTCCTACACAGAGCCTTCTCTATCCTGCTACCAGGTTAGTTTCTACACAGAGCCTTCTCTATCCTGCTACCAGGTTAGTTTCCTACACAGAGCCTTCTCTATCCTGCTACCAGGTTAGTTTCCTACACAAAGCCTTCTCTATCCTGCTACCAGGTTAGTTTCCTACACAGAGCCTTCTCTATCCTGCTACCAGGTTAGTTTCCTACACAGAGCCTTCTCTATCCTGCTACCAGGTTAGTTTCCTACACAGAGCCTTCTCTATCCTGCTACCAGGTTAGTTTCCTACACAGAGCCTTCTCTATCCTGCTACCAGGTTAGTTTCCTACACAGAGCCTTCTCTATCCTGCTACCAGGTTAGTTTCCTACACAGAGCCTTCTCTATCCTGCTACCAGGTTAGTTTCCTACACAGAGCCTTCTCTATCCTGCTACCAGGTTAGTTTCCTACACAGAGCCTTCTCTATCCTGCTACCAGGTTAGTTTCCTACACAGAGCCTTCTCTATCCTGCTACCAGGTTAGTTTCCTACCCAGAGCCTTCTCTATCCCGCTACCAGGTTAGTTTCCTACACAAAGGGCTCTGTGAGAAAGCTGGCTGTTGCGTCTTACAAGTCGTTGTCAGAAGAGGGATTCAGTCTCTATTTCTCTTCACATTCTAGAGGCTTTACAGGACTATACTCCAGTCTGTTGTCATGGTGAATGGTCATGAAGTCTGAGTCAGTCTAACAGTCTGTTGTCATGGTGAATGGCCATGAAGTCTGAGTCAGTCTAACAGTCTGTTGTCATGGTGAATGGCCATGAAGTCTGAGTCAGTCTGTCTGACAGTCTGTTGTCATGGTGAATGGTCATGTTGTCAGAGTCAGTCTGTTGTCATGGTGAATGGTCATGTTGTCAGAGTCAGTCTGTTGTCATGGTGAATGGTCATGTTGTCAGAGTCAGTCTGTTGTCATGGTGAATGGTCATGTTGTCAGAGTCAGTCTGTTGTCATGGTGAATGGTCATGACGTCAGAGTCGGTCTGTTGTCATGGTGAATGGTCATGACGTCAGAGTCAGTCTGTTGTCATGGTGAATGGCCATGAAGTCTGAGTCGGTCAGTCTAACAGTCTGTTGTCATGGTGAATGGCCATGAAGTCTGAGTCAGTCAGTCTAACAGTCTGTTGTCATGGTGAATGGCCATGAAGTCTGAGTCAGTCAGTCTAACAGTCTGTTGTCATGGTGAATGGTCATGAAGTCTGAGTCAGTCTAACAGTCTGTTGTCATGGTGAATGGCCATGAAGTCTGAGTCAGTCTGTCTGACAGTCTGTTGTCATGGTGAATGGTCATGTTGTCAGAGTCAGTCTGTTGTCATGGTGAATGGTCATGACGTCAGAGTCGGTCTGTTGTCATGGTGAATGGTCATGACGTCAGAGTCAGTCTGTTGTCATGGTGAATGGTCATGACGTCAGAGTCAGTCTGTTGTCATGGTGAATGGCCATGACGTCAGAGTCAGTCTGTTGTCATGGTGAATGGCCATGACGTCAGAGTCAGTCTGTTGTCATGGTGAATGGTCATGACGTCAGAGTCAGTCTGTTGTCATGGTGAATGGTCATGACGTCTGAGTCAGTCTTCCTGAAACTCTTTGACAGGACCAAATGTTGACATCACCTGGAGCTGAGTAATGATCTGTGTCACTGAAGACTTCAGGAATAATTTCTTACAGTTGTATCGTTGTTCACCAGGACCTATTTACCACGTCAGAAAGGCCACTGTTGTGTCTTGAAAAGACAGTTATTTTTTTTTAGGAGAAGCTGGACCTTTTTTAGACAGAAGATGGCCGTCTATAACTTGTCCAGTTCATCAGACAGATGAGATTGGGGTTGTCACTATCCAGCATGTTACAGGAGAAGGAAGTGCTGAGCATTAATCCACATGTTACAGGAGAAGGTAGTGCTGAGCATTAATCCACATGTTACAGGAGAAGGTAGTGCTGAGCATTAATCCAGCATGTTACAGGAGAAGGTAGTGCTGAGCATTAATCCAGCATGTTACAGGAGAAGGTAGTGCTGAGCATTAATCCACATGTTACAGGAGAAGGTAGTGCTGAGCATTAATCCACATGTTACAGGAGAAGGTAGTGCTGAGCATTAATCCACATGTTACAGGAGAAGGAAGTGCTGAGCATTAATCCACATGTTACAGGAGAAGGTAGTGCTGAGCATTAATCCACATGTTACAGGAGAAGGTAGTGCTGAGCATTAATCCACATGTTACAGGAGAAGGTAGTGCTGAGCATTAATCCACATGTTACAGGAGAAGGTAGTGCTGAGCATTAATCCACATGTTACAGGAGAAGGTAGTGCTGAGCATTAATCCACATGTTACAGGAGAAGGTAGTGCTGAGCATTAATCCACATGTTACAGGAGAAGGTAGTGCTGAGCATTAATCCACATGTTACAGGAGAAGGTAGTGCTGAGCATTAATCCACATGTTACAGGAGAAGGAAGTGCTGAGCATTAATCCACATGTTACAGGAGAAGGTAGTGCTGAGCATTAATCCACATGTTACAGGAGAACGTAGTGCTGAGCATTAATCCATATGTTACAGGAGAAGGTAGTGCTGAGCATTAATCCAGCATGTTACAGGAGAAGGTAGTGCTGAGCATTAATCCACATGTTACAGGAGAAGGTAGTGCTGAGCATTAATCCACATGTTACAGGAGAAGGTAGTGCTGAGCATTAATCCACATGTTACAGGAGAAGGTAGTGCTGAGCATTAATCCACATGTTACAGGAGAAGGTAGTGCTGAGCATTAATCCACATGTTACAGGAGAAGGTAGTGCTGAGCATTAATCCACATGTTACAGGAGAAGGTAGTGCTGAGCATTAATCCACATGTTACAGGAGAAGGTAGTGCTGAGCATTAATCCACATGTTACAGGAGAAGGTAGTGCTGAGCATTAATCCACATGTTACAGGAGAAGGTAGTGCTGAGCATTAATCCACATGTTACAGGAGAAGGTAGTGCTGAGCATTAATCCACATGTTACAGGAGAAGGTAGTGCTGAGCATTAATCCACATGTCAGTTATTCAGTTTTTTTTTAAAGTTTTAATGTCAGGTGCACCAGTACAGTATAATGCCTTTCTTTGTTAAAACCCCAGTCTTTGTGTTAGCAGTTCAACCCCTACCTCAACAAAATACACTAGATATACAAAAGTATGTGGACATCCCTTCAAATGAGTGGATTTGGCTATGCTCAGGGCTATGCCCTGCTAGAGCTGCCCCGGGTCAACTGTAAGAGCTTGTATTGTGAAGTGGAAACGTCTAAGAGCAACAACGGCTCAGCCGGCGAAGTGGTAGGCCACACAAGCTCACAGAACGGGACCGCCAAGAGCTGAAAATTGTCTGTCCTCGGTTGCAACGCTCACTACCGAGTACCAAACTGCCTCTGGAAGCAACGTCAGCACAATAACTGTTTGTCGAGAGCTTCATGAAATGGGTTTCCATGGCCGAGCAGCCTGTCCCAATGCATAGTGCCAACTGTAAAGTTTGGTGGAGGAGGAATAATGGTCTGGGGCTGTTTTTCACGGTTCGAGCCCCTGAGTTCCAGTGAAGGGATATCTTAACTCTACAGTATACAATGACATTCTAGATGATTCTGTGCTTCTGACTTTGTGGCAACAGTTTGGGCAAGGCCCTTTCCTGTTTCAGCATGACGACGCCTCCGTGCACAAAGCGAGGCCCATGCAGAAATGGTTTGTCAAGATCGGTGTGGAAGAACTTGACTGGCCTGCACAGAGCCCTGACCTCAACCCCATCTAACACCTTTGGGATGAATTGGAACGCTGACTGCGAGCCAGGCCTAATCACCCAACATCAGTGCCCGACCTCACTAATGCTCTTGTGGCTGAATGGAAGCAAGTCCCCCTGCAGCAATGTTCCAACATCTAGTGGAAAGCCTTCCCAGAAGAGTGGAGGCTGTTATAGCAGCAATGTTCCAACATCTAGTGGAAAGCCTTCCCAGAAGAGTGGAGGCTGTTATAGCAGCAATGTACCAACATCTAGTGGAAAGCCTTCCCAGAAGAGTGGAGGCTGTTATAGCAGCAATGTTCCAACATCTAGTGGAAAGCCTTCCCTGAAGAGTGGAGGCTGTTATAGCAGCAATGTACCAACATCTAGTGGAAAGCCTTCCCAGAAGAGTGGAGGCTGTTATAGCAGCAATGTTCCAACATCTAGTGGAAAGCCTTCCCAGAAGAGTGGAGGCAGTTATAGCAGCAATGTACCAACATCTAGTGGAAAGCCTTCCCAGAAGAGTGGAGGCAGTTATAGCAGCAATGTTCCAACATCTAGTGGAAAGCCTTCCCAGAAGAGTGGAGGCTGTTATAGCAGCAATGTTCCAACATCTAGTGGAAAGCCTTCCCAGAAGAGTGGAGGCTGTTATAGCAGCAATGTACCAACATCTAGTGGAAAGCCTTCCCAGAAGAGTGGAGGCAGTTATAGCAGCAATGTTCCAACATCTAGTGGAAAGCCTTCCCAGAAGAGTGGAGGCTGTTATAGCAGCAATGTTCCAACATCTAGTGGAAAGCCTTCCCAGAAGAGTGGAGGCTGTTATAGCAGCAATGTTCCAACATCTAGTGGAAAGCCTTCCCAGAAGAGTGGAGGCTGTTATAGCAGCAATGTTCCAGCATCTAGTGGAAAGCCTTCCCAGAAGAGTGGAGGCTGTTATAGCAGCATAGAGGGGACCAACTCCATATTAATAACCATGATTTTAGAATGACATGTTCAACGAGCAGGTGTCTGCTTTTGGTTATGTAGTGTATCTCATACTGACAGATTTCCCCTTCAGCTCTCGCTCTCCCTCCCTCTCCCCCTCTCTCTCGCTTTCTCCCCCTCGCTCTCCCTCCCTCTCCCCCTCTCTCTCGCTTTCTCCCTCTCGCTCTCCCTCCCTCTCCCCCTCTCTCTCGCTTTCTCCCCCTCACTCTCCCTCCCTCTCCCCCTCTCTCTCGCTTTCTCCCCCTCGCTCTCGCGTTCTCTCCCTCTCTCTCGCTTTCCCTCCCTCACTCTCCCTCCCTCTCCTCCTCTCTCTCGCTTTCTCCCCCTCACTCTCCCTCCCTCTCCCCCTCTCTCTCGCTTTCTCCCCCTCGCTCTCGCGTTCTCTCCCTCTCTCTCGCTTTCCCTCCCTCGCTCTCGCTTTCCCTCCCTCTCCCCTTCTCCCGCTTTCTCTCCCTCGCTCTCGCTTTCTCTCCCTCGCTCTCGCTTTCTCTCCCTCGCTCTCGCTTTCTCTCCCTCGCTCTCGCTTTCTCTCCCTCGCTCTCGCTTTCTCTCCCTCGCTCTCTCGCTCTTCTCTCTGTCGCATTCTCTCAGATCTCTCTTCAGGTTATTTTGTTACTAGTATTTTGAGAAATATTCATGCTCAGTTGGGTACTTCATCGACTACTGTTTTCTGTATGAAAAAAACCCCAAAGAAATAGTGACATTTGTGGAATACAGAAAAAGTGACCATTTGGGTTTGAAGCAGAATCTTCATCATAAGTCTGTTAGCCTGATGAGCTGAAGCCCAGACCCAGGTAACTCCTGAAGCCTAGACCCAGGTAACTTCTGAAGCCCAGACCCAGGTAACTCCTGAAGCCCAGACCCAGGTAACTCCTGAAGCCCAGACCCAGGTAACTCCTGAAGCCCAGACCCAGGTAACTCCTGAAGCCCAGACCCAGGTAACTCCTGAAGCCCAGACCCAGGTAACTCCTGAAGCCCAGACCCAGGTAACTCCTGAAGCCCAGACCCAGGTAACTCCTGAAGCCCAGACCCAGGTATCTCCTGAAGCCCAGACCCAGGTATCTCCTGAAGCCCAGACCCAGGTATCTCCTGAAGCCCAGACCCAGGTAACTCAGGAAGCCCAGACCCAGGTAACTCCTGAAGCCCAGACCCAGGTAACTCCTGAAGCCCAGACCCAGGTAACTCCTGAAGCCCAGACCCAGGTAACTCCTGAAGCCCAGACCCAGGTAACTCCTGAAGCCCAGACCCAGGTAACTCCTGAAGCCCAGACCCAGGTGACTCCTGAAGCCCAGACCCAGGTAACTCCTGAAGCCCAGACCCAGGTAACTCCTGAAGCCCAGACCCAGGTAACTCCTGAAGCCTAGACCCAGGTAACTCCTGAAGCCCAGACCCAGGTGACTCCTGAAGCCCAGACCCAGGTGACTCCTGAAGCCCAGACCCAGGTAACTCCTGAAGCCCAGACCCAGGTAACTCCTGAAGCCCAGACCCAGGTAACTCCTGAAGCCCAGACCCAGGTAACTCCTGAAGCCCAGACCCAGGTAACTCATGAAGCCCAGACCCAGGTAACTCCTGAAGCCCAGACCGAGGTAACTCCTGAAGCCCAGACCCAGGTAACTCCTGAAGCCCAGACCCAGGTAACTCCTGAAGCCCAGACCCAGGTATCTCCTGAAGCCCAGACCCAGGTAACTCCTGAAGCCCAGACCCAGGTAACTCCTGAAGCCCAGACCCAGGTAACTCCTGAAGCCCAGACCCAGGTAACTCCTGAGGCCCAGACCCAGGTAACTCCTGAGGCCCAGACCCAGGTAACTCCTGAGGCCCAGACCCAGGTAACTCCTGAGGCCCAGACCCAGGTAACTCCTGAAGCCCAGACCCAGGTAACTCCTGAAGCCCAGACCCAGGTAACTCCTGAAGGCCAGACCCAGGTAACTCCTGAAGCCTAGACCCAGGTAACTCATCATGGGAATGTGGTTCACTGTGTTAGCCTGGTGAGCTGAAGCCCAGACCCAGGTAACTCCTGAAGCCTAGACCCAGGTAACTCATCATGGGAATGTGGTTCACTGTGTTAGCCTGGTGAGCTGAAGCCCAGACCCAGGTAACTCCTGAAGCCCAGACCCAGGTAACTCATCATGGGAATGTGGTTCACTGTGTTAGCCTGGTGAGCTGAAGCCTAGACCCAGGTGAGCTGAAGCCCAGACCCAGGTAACTCCTGAAGCCCAGACCCAGGTAACTCCTGAAGCCCAGACCCAGGTAACTCCTGAAGCCCAGACCCAGGTAACTCATCATGGGAATGTGGTTCACTGTGTTAGTCTGGTGAGCTGAAGCCTAGACCCAGGTGAGCTGAAGCCTAGACCCAGGTGAGCTTTAAGCCTAGACCCAGGTGAGCTGAAGCCTAGACCCAGGTGAGCTGAAGCCTAGACCCAGGTGAGCTTTAAGCCTAGACCCAGGTGAGCTTTAAGCCTAGACCCAGGTGAGCTTTAAGCCTAGACCCAGGTGAGCTTTAAGCCTAGACCCAGGTGAGCTTTAAGCCTAGACCCAGGTGAGCTTTAAGCCTAGACCCAGGTGAGCTTTAAGCCTAGACCCAGGTGAGCTGAAGCCTAGACCCAGGTGAGCTGAAGCCTAGGGGGTTCACTGTGTTAGCTCTGTTACCAGAATGCCTTAGTGATGTATTCTCTGGGCAGCCAAAATGACACACTCTCCAAAATAATCCTGTTTCCTTCTTACCTCTGTCTCTTCTGTGTGCCCTTGTGACAGCAGACGCCCACTCAGCTAATCACCTTAGTGTGTTAATGTGACCATACGGTGCTGGGGGGGGCTATAAGGGAGGGAGGGGGGAGGGGGCAATAAGGGAGGGAGGGGGGCTTTAAGGCAGGGGGAGGGGGCTATAAGGGAGGGAGGGGGCTATAAGGAAGGGGGAGGGGGCTATAAGGGAGGGAGGGGGGGCTTTAAGGCAGGGGGAGGGGGCTATAAGGGAGGGAGGGGGCTACAAAGGAGGGGGGAGGGGGCTATAAGGGAGGGAGGGAGGGGGCTATAAGGGAGGGAGGGGGGGCTATAAGGGAGGGAGGGGGGAGGGGTCTATAAGGGAGGGAGGGGGCTATAAGGGAGGGAGGGGGAAGGGAGGGGGCTATAAGGGAGGGAGGGGGGCTATAAGGGAGGGAGGGGTAGGGACGGGGCTATAAGGGAGGGAGGGAGGGAGGGTTGAGGGGGCTATAATTCTGCAGGCAGATCTCCAACCTGATCCAGGTCTGTCTACTCTATTTTACAGACAAAGCAGCTACTGAGAGGAGGGACAATACATTTTTCATTTATACTGAACAGACATATGAACGCAGCATGCAACAATTTCAAAGATGTTACAGTTCATAGAAGGAAATCAGTCAACTGTAATAAATTCATTCCTCCCTGATCTATGGATTTCATATGACTGGGCCGGGGCGCAGCCATAGGTGGGCCTGGGAAGTCATAGACCAATCAGAATGAGCTTTTTCCCCCACAGAAGGGCTTTATTACAGACAGAAATAAGCTTTCTGGTGTGTATGGAACATTTTCTGGGATATTTTATTACAGCTGGTGAAAATGGGACCAACACTTTACCATGTTGAGATTCTATTTGAGTTCAGTGTAGTTTTATCATTTAACAGACGGTTTTTATCCAGAGTGACTTACAGTAGTGATGGAAAACATTTTAACACTGTTCCATTCATCCATCCGTCATCCATCCATCATCCATCCATCATCCATCCATCAATCATCCATTCATCCATCCATCCATCATCCATCCATCATCCATCCATCATCCATCCATCAACCATCCATCAACCATCCATCATCCATCCATCATCCATCATCCATCCATCATCCATCCATCAATCATCCATCATCCATCCATCATCCATCCGTCATCCATCCGTCATCCATCCATCATCCATCCATCATCCATCCATCATCCATCCATCAATCATCCATCATCCATCCATCATCCATCCATCTCTCATCCTGTCATCCTTTCTTTTATGATTATTTTCCAGGATACGTCCCAAATAGCACCCTACTCCCTATATAGTGCACTACTTTAGACCAGAGCCCTATTCCCTATATAGTGCACTACTTTAGACCAGAGCCCTATTCCCTATATAGTACACTACTATAGACCAGAGCCCTATTCCCTATATAGTGTACTACTATAGACCAGAGCCCTATTCCCTATATAGTGCACTACTATAGACCAGAGCCCTATTCCCTATATAGTGCACTACTCCTGAGTCAGAAGTCCCTCTGGGCCCTGGTGAAACATAGTGCACTATGAAGGGAATGGGATGCCATTTGGAACACACACCACTGTCTCTTGTGATGAATTTACAGTCTTCCTGTTCTGCTCTCCTCCTGCTTTCAGACTGATAGTTTTTGCTGTTCAGGGAGAATTCATTATAGTCTCTGTTTATTTTACGTTTCAATCCCCCTGCCAAGGCCAGTGGGTCCATCTGTTCCATAAAGCCCCATTATGAAGTGAAAGGGTCATTTTCTTTTGCTTCATCAGTTCTCATAAATAACAGATAATCATTATGGAAGAGCCAGGGGACTTATCTCTCACTGCCGCTGGACACGGGGCGCGTCCCAAATGACATCCTATTACCTATATATAGTACACTACTATAGATCAGAGCCCTATTCCCTATATAGTGCACTACTTTAGACCAGAGTCCTATTCCCTATATAGTACACTACTATAGACCAGGGCCCCTGTTCCCTATATAGTACACTACTTTAGACCAGAGCCCTATTCCCTATATAGTACACTACTATAGACCAGGGCCCCTGTTCCCTATATAGTACACTACTTTAGACCAGAGCCCTATTCCCTATATAGTGCACTACTATAGACCAGAGCCCTATTCCCTATATAGTGTACTACTATAGACCAGAGTCCTATTCCCTATATAGTACACTACTATAGACCAGGGCCCTATTCCCTATATAGTGCACTACTATAGACCAGAGCCCTATTCCCTATATAGTACACTACTATAGACCAGGGCCCTATTCTCTATATAGTGTACTACTATAGACCAGAGCCCTATTCCCTATATAGTACACTACTATAGACCAGAGCCCTATTCTCTATATAGTGTACTACTATAGACCAGAGCCCTATTCCCTATATAGTGTACTACTAATAGACCAGGGCCCTATTCCCTATATAGTACACTACTATAGACCAGGGCCCTATTCCCTATATAGTGCACTACTTTAGACCAGAGCCCTATTCCCTATATAGTACACTACTATAGACCAGAGCCCTATTCCCTATATAGTGCACTACTATAGACCAGAGCCCTATTCCCTATATAGTGCACTACTATAGACCAGAGCCCTATTCCCTATATAGTGTACTACTAATAGACCAGGGCCCTATTCCCTATATAGTACACTACTATAGACCAGAGCCCTATTCCCTATATAGTGTACTACTAATAGACCAGGGCCCTATTCCCTATATAGTGCACTACTATAGACCAGAGCCCTATTCCCTATATAGTGCACTACTATAGACCAGAGTCCTATTCCCTATATAGTGCCCTACTTTAGACCAGAGCCCTATTCCCTATATAGTACACTACTATAGACCAGAGCCCTATTCCCTATATAGTACACTACTATAGACCAGGGCCCCTAGGGAATAGGGTGTCATTAAAGACCAAGACTCTCCAGCCACAGAGAGACCAGCAATGGAAGACTATGCTGACAGGGGAGTTCCTTTAGCCAGAATGTCCATTAATGTAATCTAGTGTTCATATCCCTTTGTCTAATACATGTTTGGGTCTGAGTGTCACAGGAAGGACTTTGGGTTGGAGCTTCCTGTCATCTTGGTTTCTTTCATCCCAGAGGACTGTGTCAGGACTGTGTCAGGACTGTGTCAGGACTGTGTCAGGACTGTGTCAGCTCTGTGTCAGGACTGTGTCAGGACTGTGTCAGGACTGTGTCAGGTCTGTGTCAGGACTGTGTCAGGTCTGTGTCAGGTCTGTGTCAGGGTCTGTGTCAGGGTCTGTGTCAGGGTCTGTGTCAGGTCTGTGTCAGGGTCTGTGTCAGGTCTGTGTCAGGACTGTGTCAGGACTGTGTCAGGGTCTGTGTCAGGACTGTGTCAGGACTGTGTCAGGACTGTGTCAGGACTGTGTCAGGTCTGTGTCAGGGTCTGTGTCAGGGTCTGTGTCAGGTCTGTGTCAGGGTCTGTGTCAGGGTCTGTGTCAGGGTCTGTGTCAGGTCTGTGTCAGGCTCTGTGCTGACAGGGGAGTTCCTTTAGCCAGAATGTCCTAGGCCTGGAGACAGACAGCTAGGGAGAGACAGACAGACAGCTAGGGAGAGACAGACAGCCAGCTAGGGAGAGAGAGACAGCCAGCTAGGGAGAGAGAGAGACAGCCAGCTAGGGAGAGAGAGAGACAGCCAGCTAGGGAGAGAGAGAGACAGCCAGCTAGGGAGAGAGAGAGACAGCCAGCTAGGGAGAGAGAGAGACAGCCAGCTAGGGAGAGAGAGAGACAGCCAGCTAGGGAGAGAGAGAGACAGCCAGCTAGGGAGAGAGAGAGACAGCCAGCTAGGGAGAGAGAGAGACAGCCAGCTAGGGAGAGAGAGAGACAGCCAGCTAGGGAGAGAGAGAGACAGCCAGCTAGGGAGAGAGAGAGCCAGCTAGGGAGAGAGCGAGACAGCTAGGTACGCTAGCTGTGAGAAAGTCAGGGATAAACAGCTTGGGGACCCACAGGGGCCAGGGAGTCCCTCTGGTCCAGCTGTAGGAGTGGGTGTGATCCAACCCCTCTCCCTCCTCCCTGTCATGTTTCCCAGACACAGCAGGGTGCAAAGGTCACCTCCACAAAACGAATGTAATGCTCACCAGAACAGACCATATTTGGGCTTCCTACCGTACCCTAAACCTACAGTTGAAGTCGGAAGTTTACATCCACTTAGGTTGGAGTCATTAAAACTCATTTTTCAACCACTCCACAAATTTCTTGTCAACAAACTATAGTTTTGGCAAGTCGGTTAGGACATCTACTTTCTGCATGACACAAGTAATCTTTCCAACAATTGTTTACAGACAGATTATTTCACTTATAATTCACTGTATCACAATTCCAGTGGGTCAGAAGTTTACATACACTAAGTTGACTGTGACTTTAAACAGCTTGGAACATTCCAGAAAATGATGTCATGGCTTTAGAAGCTTCTGATAGGCTAATTGACATAATTTGAGTCAATTGGAGGTGTACCTGTGGATGTATTTCAAGGCCTACCTTCAAACTCAGTGCCTCTTTGCTTGACATCATGGGAAAATCAAAAGAAATCAGTCAAGACCTCAGAAAAATGATTGTAGACCCCCACAAGTCTGGTTCATCCTTGGGAGCAATTTCCAAATGCCTGAAGGTACCACGTTCATCTGTACAAACAATAGTACGCAAGTATAAACACCATGGGACCATGCAGCCGTCATACCGCTCAGGAAGAATACGCATTCTGTCTCCTAGAGATGAACGTACTTTGGTGCGAAAAGTGCAAATCAATCCCAGAACAACAGCAAAGGACCTTGTGAAGATGCTGGAGGAAACGGGTACAAAAGTATCTATATCCACAGTAAAACGAGTCCTATATCGACATAACCTGAAAGGCCGCTCAGCAAGGAAGAAGCCACTGCTCCAAAACCACCATAAAAAGGCCCAAGCAAAGTTGTGGCAAAGCGGCTTAAGGACAACAAAGTCAAGGTATTGGAGTGGCCATCACAAAGCCCTGACCTCAATCCTATAGAAAATGTGTGGGCAGAACTGAAAAAGCGTATGCGAGCAAGGAGGCCTACAAACCTGACTCAGTTACACCAGCTCTGTCAGGAGGAATGGGCCAAAATTCACCCAACTTATTGTGGGAAGCTTGTGGAAGGCTACCCGAAACGTTTGACCCAAGTTAAACAATTTAAAGGCAATGCTACCAAATACTAATTGAGTGTATGTAAACTTCTGACCCACTGGGAATGCGATGAAAGAAATAAAAGCTGAAATAAATCACTCTCTCTACTATTATTCTGACATTTCACATTCTTAAAATGTGAAACCCCACCTGAAACCCCACCTCTTTAAGGAATACCTGGGATAGGATATAGTAATCCTTCTAACCCCCCCCCCAAAAAAAAAAGATTTAGATGCACTATTGTAAAGTGGTTGTTCCACTGGATATCATAAGGTGAATGCAGCCAATTTGTAAGTCGCTCTGGATAAGAGCGTCTGCTAAATGACGTAAATGTAACGTAAAATGTAAAATAAAGTGGTGATCCTAACTGACCTAAGACAAGGGAATTGTTACTAGGATTTAATGTCAGGAATTGTGAAAAACTGAGTTTATTAAATGTATTTGGCTAAGGTGTATGTAAACTTCCGACTTCAACTGTATATGACAAACAACGTTTGCCTTTCTCAAACTTGAACGTGTTTGTGAATGAGCTTAAAGAGGGTTTTCCCAGGGAAGTTACTAGAATAACACGTTTGTTCCACCTGAAAAAGCACCAGAGGATTGAACACCTCTCACCTATCTCAGATTGTTCTCAAATCATTTAGTTAGAAACCGATATTAGCTTTCCTGAAACGTTATATTGTTTTAAAGCTTGTTTTAACTCTGAGAAATTAAGCTCATTTATTGCACCTAAATTGGCCATTTTCAATGTATAGGATTCATATAATGTTTTATAAATATAGTACATCTTTTTCTTAACAAAGATTTAAGATGTGAGGAGCCCAAATAAATGGTTAAAAGCGGACTGCCTGCGGACGGCCCCGTCGTTCTGCGGGCCGCGTCGTTCTGCCGGCCGCGTCGTTCTGCCGGCCCCGTCGTTCTGCCGGCCCCGTCGTTCTGCGGGCCGCGTCGTTCTGCCGGCCCCGTCGTTCTGCCCGGCCCCGTCGTTCTGCCCGGCCCCGTCGTTCTGCCCGGCCCCGTCGTTCTGCGGGCCCCGTCGTTCCGCCGGCCCCGTCGTTCTGCAGCCGCAGACCGCTCCAACTGACCCCTGGTGGAGATTAAACATCGACTGGGGTCATGTGACTAATCGGACAAATGTGTTTTGTAATGGAAAGAGGATTTATTATGTCATAAATGGAGGCTTTGGCCTGCGCTACGTTACAGAGAGAATCGACTGAAATATAGCTGCTAAAGTGGAGGGGGACATCTCTACCAGGTGTGTGTGTGTGTGTGTGTGTGTGTGTGTGTGTGTGTGTGTGTGTGTGTGTAAGAGAGATATATCTGGGAGAAAGAGAACACATCTGTGAGTCTAATTCGTTCAAACTGCTGAACTCTAGTCCCTGAATATGTGATTCATATATTGGTCTGACGGGGAATTTGGGACACAACTTGGACACCTCTAGAGACTTTAACAGTATCTTCTCTGAAGTAGATTCAATGGAAAAGTTCCATTTGAAACAATCACCATAATTATGTATGCCTTTACCCCCTATGAATTCTGATCTTTTGGAGGAAAAGAATCGTCGTTGAAAATAATTCTGATACCTCCTGTTATGATCTAACCTATCCTGTCTCTCCCCCCTCCTCTCACCTCTCTCCCGCTCCTCTCACCTCTCTCCCGCTCCATTCCTCTTTCTCCCTCCTCTCTCCCCCTCCTCTCCTGCCTCTCTTCACCTCCATTCCTCTTTCTCCCCTCCTCTCTTCCCCTCTCTCCCCTCCTCCTCTCTTCTATCTACACTCCTCTCACTCCCCCTCCTCTCTTCTCTCTCCTCCCCTGTCCTCTCCTCTCTTCTCTCTCCTCCCCTGTCCTCTCCTCTCTCTTCCCCTCTCTCCCCTCCTCCTCTCTGCTATCTACACTCCTCTCACTCCCCCTCCTCTCTTCTCGCTCCTCCCCTGTCCTCTCCTCTCTCTTCCCCTCTCTCCCCTCCTCCTCTCTGCTATCTACACTCCTCTCACTCCCCCTCCTCTCTTCTCGCTCCTCCCCTGTCCTCTCCTCTCTCTTCCCCTCTCTCCCCTCCTCTCTTCTCTCTACCCTCCTGTCCTCTCTCATCTCCTGTCCTCTCTCCTCTCCCCTCAGACAGTATCATGCCCCCCCCCGGCCAACAGCTGCTACCCACATAGAGGTCAGACTTTAGAGGTTGCTCCGCCTCTCGTTCTGGGCCATCGCCACAGAGGATGCTGGGAATGTGTCGCGGGCGCAGGAAGTTCCTCGCTGCCTCCCTCGCCCTGCTCTTCATCCCCGCACTCACCTGGCTGTACCTCTCCGCTGGCAACTTCCAAGGTAGGACCCAACTCTCCTGAACCACCTGGTGCTGTAACTTGGCTTCCCTCCTCTGAACAGGCCTCCCTCTCTATTCATGTCTAGGGTTGCACATTTTCAAAAGATTTCCTAAAATTTGCCATGTTTTCCAGAGTTTCTTGGGAATGTTTCCAGTTGTTTGTCCTCCGGCTGCAGAATGTTTACAGGCTGTCCCTCAAAGAGCACGCCACTAAACCCAGACTACACTCCCAGAAGCAGAAAACAGGACTATTTTGTCTGGACCTGGTTTGACTTTGTATTGTATCGTATAAGTCGGTTTCTCCAGTCTATTCATGTCAAGCCTTCCCTTTCATAGTACCCAGAAATATTCAGCCGACCACATTGTTCGCTATGTACCAACATGGTCCTATATATGTGATGGCCCGTCCCAACTGGGGTTTATGTCGAGAAATACGAAAAGCTTGAGATGCAGAGCTCCTATTGGTAGATCATACTAACATCATGTTAACGTGATAAGGGAGGGGTCGGCCATGTGTTAACATGATAAGGGAGAAGTCGGGCATGTGTTAATGTGATAATGGAGGGGTCGGCCATGTGATAATGGAGGGGTCGGCCATGTGTTAATGTGATAATGGAGGGGTCGGCCATGTGTTAACATGATAATGGAGGGGTTGGCCATGTGTTAACGTGATAATGGAGGGGTTGGCCATGTGTTAACGTGATAATGAAGGGGTCGGCCATGTGTTAACATGATAATGGAGGGGTTGGCCATGTGATAATGGAGGGGTCGGCCATGTGATAATGGAGGGGTCGGCCATGTGTTAACGTGATAATGGAGGGGTCGGCCATGTGTTAACGTGATAATGGAGGGGTCGGCCATGTGATAATGGAGGGGTCGGCCATGTGTTAATGTGATAATGGAGGGGTCGGCCATGTGTTAACATGATAATGGAGGGGTCGGCCATGTGTTAACGTGATAATGGAGTGGTCGGCCATGTGATAATGGAGGGGGCGGCCATGTGTTAATGTGATAATGGAGCTGTTGACCATGTGTTAACACATGGCCGACCCCTCCATTATCATGTTAACACATGGCCGACCCCTCCATTATCATGTTAACACATGGCTGACCCCTCCATTATCACGTTAACACATGGCCGACCCATCCATTATCACATGGCCGACCCCTCCATTATCATGTTAACACATGGCCGACCTCTCCATTATCACATTAACACATGGCCGACCCCTCCATTATCATGTTATCACATGGTCAACAGTCAGCATGGTCAACAGGAAGTATCCTGTCTTTCTCCTTAGCTAAACTAGGCTTATCATTAAAACGTGATTCATATTTACAGAACAAGTTTGTCATTTAAGGCACATGAAAGTTTTAATTGTATTTTTTTTTAAATGACCCTACTTTTGAAGTAGCGTCATTCATCCGCCCCCCCCCTCCCCCCGTCGTCGGTCTGGCGTGTCACATCTGGTACACAGTCACCCCTTTTTTGTCGTTATTTCTTGAGGTAATGAGTGACTGAGGCCCGTCTGAAGTTGTTGACTTCCTCCCGATGGTTTAGTCCTGATTTCGTCCCAAATGGCACCCTAGTCCCTTTCTAGTGCACTACTTTTGACCAGAGGCCCCCCATAAGGAATAGAGGGCAGTTTGTGACTCATGCCAGGAGTTTTAATGAGTTTGTGTTAAAGGCTTGAAGTTCTGCAGCTTTGTGACATTATTAATTAGGATTTAAATGAACAATATTTTGACTGGTCACAGCCACCAACCGAAACTGTGCGTTTGAATGGATTCCCATAATGCAACAGCTACCAACATAAGCAAATGAATGACAGGATTCAGTAGTTTGAGACTTTAGACTTTATTAGGAACTATAGAGACTAAAATGAACTTCACGACATTTTATTTTATTTAACCTTTATTTAACCAGGTAGGCCAGCTGAGAACAAGTTCTCATTTACAACTGCGACCTGGCCAAGATAAAGTGTAACCGATGTGAAATGGCTAGCTAGTTAGCGGTGGTGCGCGCTAATAGCGTTTCAAATCGGGTGACGTCACTCGCTCTGAGACCTTGAAGTAGTTGTTCCCCTTCGCTCTTCAGTCTGTATAACGCTAGACAAGACGAGCCCTGTTCCTCTGATAATGCAGTAGAGCTGCTATCTGTCTTCAGTCTGTATAACGCTAGACAAGACGAGCCCTGTTCCACTGATAATGCAGTAGAGCTGCTATCTTCAGTCTATATAACGCTAGACAAGACGAGCCCTGTTCCACTGATAATGCAGTAGAGCTGCTATCTGTCTTCAGTCTATATAACGCTAGACAAGACGAGCCCTGTTCCTCTGATAATGCAGTAGAGCTGCTATCTGTCTTCAGTCTGGATAACGCTAGACAAGACGAGCCCTGTTCCACTGATAATGCTGTAGAGCTGCTATCTGTCTTCAGTCTGTATAACGCTAGACAAGACGAGCCCTGTTCCACTGATAATGCAGTAGAGCTGCTATCTGTCTTCAGTCTGTATAACGCTAGACAAGACGAGCCCTGTTCCACTGATAATGCAGTAGAGCTGCTATCTTCAGTCTATATAACGCTAGACAAGACGAGCCCTGTTCCACTGATAATGCTGTAGAGCTGCTATCTGTCTTCAGTCTATATAACGCTAGACAAGACGAGCCCTGTTCCACTGATAATGCTGTAGAGCTGCTATCTGTCTTCAGTCTGTATAACGCTAGACAAGACGAGCCCTGTTCCTCTGATAATGCAGTAGAGCTGCTATCTGTCTTCAGTCTGTATAACGCTAGACAAGACGAGCCCTGTTCCTCTGATAATGCAGTAGAGCTGCTATCTGTCTTCAGTCTGTATAACGCTAGACAAGACGAGCCCTGTTCCACTGATAATGCTGTAGAGCTGCTATCTGTCTTCAGTCTGTATAACGCTAGACAAGACGAGCCCTGTTCCACTGATAATGCAGTAGAGCTGCTATCTGTCTTCAGTCTGTATAACGCTAGACAAGACGAGCCCTGCTCCACTGATAATGCAGTAGAGCTGCTATCTGTCTTCAGTCTATATAACGCTAGACAAGACGAGCCCTGTTCCACTGATAATGCTGTAGAGCTGCTATCTGTCTTCAGTCTGTATAACGCTAGACAAGACGAGCCCTGTTCCACTGATAATGCTGTAGAGCTGCTATCTGTCTTCAGTCTGTATAACGCTAGACAAGACGAGCCCTGTTCCACTGATAATGCAGTAGAGCTGCTATCTGTCTTCAGTCTATATAACGCTAGACAAGACGAGCCCTGTTCCACTGATAATGCTGTAGAGCTGCTATCTGTCTTCAGTCTGTATAACGCTAGACAAGACGAGCCCTGTTCCACTGATAATGCAGTAGAGCTGCTATCTGTCTTCAGTCTGTATAACGCTAGACAAGACGAGCCCTGCTCCACTGATAATGCAGTAGAGCTGCTATCTGTCTTCAGTCTGTATAACGCTAGACAAGACGAGCCCTGTTCCTCTGATAATGCAGTAGAGCTGCTATCTGTCTTCAGTCTGGATAACGCTAGACAAGACGAGCCCTGTTCCTCTGATAATGCAGTAGAGCTGCTATCTGTCTTCAGTCTGTATAACGCTAGACAAGACGAGCCCTGTTCCACTGATAATGCAGTAGAGCTGCTATCTGTCTTCAGTCTGTATAACGCTAGACAAGACGAGCCCTGTTCCACTGATAATGCTGTAGAGCTGCTATCTGTCTTCAGTCTGTATAACGCTAGACAAGACGAGCCCTGTTCCTCTGATAATGCTGTAGAGCTGCTATCTGTCTTCAGTCTGTATAACGCTAGACAAGACGAGCCCTGTTCCACTGATAATGCAGTAGAGCTGCTATCTGTCTTCAGTCTGTATAACGCTAGACAAGACGAGCCCTGTTCCACTGATAATGCAGTAGAGCTGCTATCTGTCTAGCAGTGCTAGGCTAGCACAGTGACTGTACATCTCTTTTAGTCTGAGGACCCAGGCTACATTCTCTTTTTGAAACAGTTGCAGGCGACTCAGTGTTGTGTGTGTGTGTTTTGTTAAAGGGTTTCAGAATCTTGTGGTAGCCTCTGCTTTCCCTCTGGCCTTGGTGTGATTTGTACTCTAACCAAAGGGGGGGGGGGGGTACCGCTACCAGCTCCCTCCTTAATGAAATGTCACCGTTTTTGTTTCGGCTCAGATTTATATTCCCCTGGTCTTAGTTTGGGGGTATGGAGGCAGGGACAGGAGACATACGCAGGGAGAGGAGATACACACACACACACACACACACACACACACACACACACACACACACACACACACTACCTCCTCTCAGAGAACCTGAGCCCCTTGTGGAGTATATTTCATCCAGGCTGTAATTAAACTGAATGGATTGGCTAGGTCTGAATGAAGCGTCGTTTTTGGTTTTGTTCGAGGTGCTCTGGGATTGCATATGGCTGTATTCACACAGGACAGAGCAGCCGAGCCAGTTGGACCTCGTCTTACGACACCGCCTGGACATTTTCTTTTGTAGTTTTCAGTCTCTCTTTTTTTTTCTGTGTCCCTCTGTAAAACTCATCATCTATGTGAATGCGTACCCTGTAACATTATCCAATACAACACACAGGGAACAGACTGTTTTTCTGTTATGGGAACCGCTGCACATTCAAATGTAATGGTATTACCATCTGCAGGTTTATCCAGAGAGACTTACTGTAGGGAGTCATTTAGCTGATTCTCTTATCCAGAGAGTCTTACAGTAGGGAGTCATTTA
This sequence comes from Salmo salar, assembly GCF_965601325.2. Taxonomy (NCBI): domain Eukaryota; kingdom Metazoa; phylum Chordata; class Actinopteri; order Salmoniformes; family Salmonidae; genus Salmo; species Salmo salar. The sequence goes on from NC_138297.1 coordinate 74,272,303, forward strand.
GCTGATTCTCTTATCCAGAGAGACTTACTGTAGGGAGTCATTTAGCTGATTCTCTTATCCAGAGAGACTTACAGTAGGGAGTCATTTAGCTGATTCTCTTATCCAGAGAGTCTTACAGTAGGGAGTCATTTAGCTGATTCTCTTATCCAGAGAGACTTACTGTAGGGAGTCATTTAGCTGATTCTCTTATCCAGAGAGTCTTACAGTAGGGAGTCATTTAGCTGATTCTCTGATCCAGAGAGTCTTACAGTAGGGAGTCATTTAGCTGACTCTTACAGTAGGGAGTCATTTAGCTGATCCTCTTATCCAGAGAGACTTACAGTAGGGAGTCATTTAGCTGACTCTCTGATCCAGAGTCTTACAGTAGGGAGTCATTTAGCTGATTCTCTTATCCAGAGAGACTTACAGTAGGGAGTAATTTAGCTGATTCTCTGATCCAGAGAGTCTTACAGTAGGGAGTCATTTAGCTGATTCTCTTATCCAGAGAGACTTACAGTAGGGAGTCATTTAGCTGACTCTCTTATCCAGAGAGACTTACAGTAGTGAGTCATTTAGCAGACTCTCTTATCCAGAGAGTCTTACAGTAGGGAGTCATTTAGCTGATTCTCTGATCCAGAGAGTCTTACAGTAGGGAGTCATTTAGCTGACTCTCTGATCCAGAGAGTCTTACAGTAGTGAGTCATTTAGATGATTCTCTGATCCAGAGAGTCTTACAGTAGGGAGTCATTTAGCTGACTCTCTGATCCAGAGAGTCTTACAGTAGGGAGTCATTTAGCATGATTCTCTGATCCAGAGAGTCTTACAGTAGGGAGTCATTTAGCTGATTCTCTGATCCAGAGAGACTTACAGTAGGGAGTCATTTAGCAGATTCTCTTATCCAGAGCGTCTTACAGTAGTGAGTCATTTAGCTGATCCTCTGATCCAGGGAGACTTACAGTAGGGAGTCATTTAGCAGACTCTCTGATCCAGAGAGACTTACAGTAATGAGTGCATATATTTTCATGCTGGTCCCCCGTGGGAATGGAACCCACAACCCTGGCGTTGTAAGTGCCGTGCTCTGCCAACAGATCCAGGATATGTGTTTCTCTATAGCATTACTGTCTGACGATGAGAAGTGTGTTCAGCTCATGTCTTGGCCAATCAAGAACAACGTAAAGATGTAAAATATTTCCGTTCTGGTCATGAATAGGTGGCCATATGTCCCTTTAATGACATGTGAGGAGGGCGGTTTGTTTGCCTGCTGATCTGCATAACTAACTACCATGATCTAAAATCAGCGTATTGGAAACGGCTAGTAAACACGTCTATGTTGGATGCTTCGGGGCGTCCCGAGTGGCGCAGCGGTCTAAGGCACTGCATCGCAGCGTTACGGCGTCACTACAGCCTGGTGGTTCGATCCCGGGCTGTAGTCCCATAGAGAGGTGAACAATTGGCCCAGCGTCGTCCGGGTTACGGGAGGGTTTGGCCGGGAGATGGAGGGGCTTTACTCGGCTCGTTGCGCTGTAGCGACTCCTTGTGGCGGGCCGGGGCGCCTGCAGGCTGACTTCGGTCATCAGTTGAACTGTTTTTCCTCCGACACATTGGTGCGGCTAACTCCCGGGTTAAGCGAGCGGGGGTGTTAATAAGGAGAGCGGTTTGGCGGGTCATGTTTCAGAGGACGCGTGACTCGACCTTCTCCTTTCCCGAGCCCGTTGGGGAGTTGCAGCGACGAGACAAGATCGTGATCACGAAATTGGGGAGAAAATAAAAACAAAGAAAGAAACAAAACTACTGTATCTAACACCTTAGTGGTCCTACTGTATCTAACACCTTAGTGGTCCTACTGTATCTAACACCTTAGTGGTCCTACTGTATCTAACACCTTAGTGGTCCTACTGTATCTAACACCTTAGTGGTCCTACTGTATCTAACACCTTAGTGGTCCTACTGTATCTAACACCTTAGTGGTCCTACTGTATCTAACACCTTAGTGGTCCTACTGTATCTAACACCTTAGTGGTCCTACTGTATCTAACACCTTAGTGGTCCTACTGTATCTAACACCTTAGTGGTCCTACTGTATCTAACACCTTAGTGGTCCTACTGTATCTAACACCTTAGTGGTCCTACTGTATATAACACCTTAGTGGTCCTACTGTATCTAACACCTTAGTGGTCCTACTGCATCTAACACCTTAGTGGTCCTACTGTATATAACACCTTAGTGGTCCTACTGTATCTAACACCTTAGTGGTCCTACTGTATCTAACACCTTAGTGGTCCTACTGTATCTAACACCTTAGTGGTCCTACTGTATCTAACACCTTAGTGGTCCTACTGTATCTAACACCTTAGTGGTCCTACTGTATCTAACACCTTAGTGGTCCTACTGTATCTAACACCTTATTCAGTCCTTAGTGGTCCTACTGTATCTAACACCTTAGTGGTCCTACTGTATCTAACACCTTAGTGGTCCTACTGTATCTAACACCTTATTCAGTCCTTAGTGGTCCTACTGTATCTAACACCTTAGTGGTCCTACTGTATCTAACACCTTAGTGGTCCTACTGTATCTAACACCTTAGTGGTCCTACTGTATCTAACACCTTAGTGGTCCTACTGTATCTAACGCCTTAGTGGTCCTACTGTATCTAACGCCTTAGTGGTCCTACTGTATCTAACGCCTTAGTGGTCCTACTGTATCTAACGCCTTAGTGGACCTACTGTATCTAACACCTTAGTGGTCCTACTGTATCTAACACCTTAGTGGTCCTACTGTATCTAACACCTTAGTGGTCCTACTGTATCTAACACCTTAGTGGTCCCACTGTATCTAACACCTTAGTGGTCCCACTGCATCTAACACCTTAGTGGTCCTACTGTATCTAACACCTTAGTGGTCCTACTGTATCTAACACCTTAGTGGTCCTACTGTATCTAACACCTTAGTGGTCCTACTGCATCTAACACCTTAGTGGTCCTACTGTATCTAACGCCTTAGTGGTCCTACTGTATCTAACACCTTAGTGGTCCTACTGTATCTAACACCTTAGTGGTCCTACTGCATCTAACACCTTAGTGGTCCTACTGTATCTAACACCTTAGTGGTCCTACTGTATCTAACACCTTAGTGGTCCTACTGTATCTAACACCTTAGTGGTCCTACTGTATCTAACACCTTAGTGGTCCTACTGTATCTAACACCTTAGTGGTCCTACTGTATCTAACACCTTAGTGGTCCTACTGTATCTAACACCTTATTCAGTCCTTAGTGGTCCTACTGTATCTAACACCTTAGTGGTCCTACTGTATCTAACACCTTAGTGGTCCTACTGCATCTAACACCTTAGTGGTCCTACTGTATCTAACACCTTAGTGGTCCTACTGCATCTAACACCTTATTCAGTCCTCGGTGGTCCTGTCATCCAATGCAGCTCTTATCCAACTCGTGTGTCCGAACACTAACCACTCAGGCCACTGTGTCCCAAATGGCACCAGGTGATTCATGGTCTGTTTGGATGCCCTGTTCCCCCTGTGACCCTCCCTGGTCGTTCATGTAGGACACGTTTATTTGGAGTTTCCTATAATGCTTCCGTCCACACCGTTACCAAGGAGACATCTGGCGTGTGGCAGCCTGTTCGGGCAGAGGGGCGGCGCATCCTTCGCGTGACAGCAGCTGCTCACCCGACAGCCTGCATGAATCACCTGGCGCCCGGCGACGAGCGGGGAGCAGAGCACGCCAAACGGAAACTGAGCGGGGGAACAGTAAGGACGCCAAATAGACGCCATTTTGTCATTTGTACTGGCCCTTGTATGAGCATGCTGTCCTTAGGAGACCTAATGCCAAAATACTTATTTATTAAGTTAGGTACCGTGATGCCAAGTGATGTCCCTCAATGTCTTCCTCTTCCTGGGCTATGACACAAGGAAGCAGGGAGAATAGTGGGACACGAGGCGCGTTCTTCATTCCTGGTCCTGGGGTACAAAGTGGGGTACTTTTTGTTGTTGTTTTTGTTCCAGCCCTGCACCAACACGCCTGATTCAAAGATGGTGGATCGCCATTTTACCACCTGTCACAGTCAACAGTGGCTTCTCTATCCTCTGTCGAAGAGTAGCCAACTCTCAAGAGTAAAGTTACCCCAAAGGGACGTTAAGTGACTGTTTAATAGTGGACGGCATTTCAAACAGGCTCCCCTGCGTTTAGAGGGCGAGGAAAGAGACTGTGAAAACAGAAGAGTTCTCCAGGCTAGCTAGTGAACCCCAGCAGTGTGATATTAACCACTGTTCAGGTTGGAGGGCAACTCCTATTACTACCTTTCACTGTCTCTCTGTGTCTCTTCCTCTAACGCTCTCTCTCTCTCTCTCTCTCTCTCTATCTCTCTATCTCTCTCGCTCTCTCTCTCGCTCTCTCTCTCTCTCTCTCTCTCTCTATCTCTCTCTCTCTCTCTCTCTCTCTCTCTCTCCCCATCTCCCTATTGCTGTGGCTCTCCCTCTAGCTCTGTTTCTCTCTCTCTCTCTCCGTCTCCCTCTCGCTGTGTCTCTCTCTCGCTCCGTCTCCCTCTCGCTGTGGCTCTCTCTCTCTCTCTCTCTCGCTCCGTCTCCCTCTCGCTGTGTCTCTCTCTCTCTCCGTCTCCCTATCGCTGTGGCTCTCCCTCTCGCTGTGGCTCTCCTCTCTCGCTCTGTCTTCCTATCGCTGTGTCTCTCCCTCTAGCTCTCTCTCTCTCTCTCTCTCTCTCTCTCTCTCTCTCTCTCTCTCTCTCTCCTCTCTCTCTCTCTCTCCCCATCTCCCTATTGCTGTGGCTCTCCCTCTAGCTCTGTTTCTCTCTCTCTCTCTCCGTCTCCCTCTCGCTGTGTCTCTCTCTCGCTCCGTCTCCCTCTCGCTGTGGCTCTCTCTCTCTCTCTCTCTCGCTCCGTCTCCCTATCGCTGTGGTTCTCCCTCTAGCTCTCTCTCTCTCTCTGTCTCCCTATCGCTGTGGCTCTCCTCTCTCGCTCCGTCTCCCTATCGCTCCGTCTCCCTATCGCTGTGGTTCTCCCTCTAGCTCTCTCTCTCTCTCTGTCTCCCTATCGCTGTGGTTCTCCCTCTAGCTCTCTCTCTCTCTCTGTCTCCCTATCGCTGTGGCTCTCCTCTCTCGCTCCATCTATCTCTCCCTCTCATCATTCTCCTCTCTCGCTGTGGCTCTCCTCGTTCTTCTCTCTGGCTCCATCTCTCTCTCGCTGTGGCTCTCCTCGTTCTTCTCTCTGGCTCCATCTCTCTCTCGCTGTGGCTCTCCTCGTTCTTCTCTCTGGCTCCATCTCTCTCTCGCTGTGGTTCTCCTCTCTCGCTCCATCTCTCTCTCTCTCCCTCTCCTCTCTTTCTCTCTGGCTCCATCTCTCTCTCGCTGTGGCTCTCCTCTCTGGCTCCATCTATCTCTCCTCGTTCTTCTCTCTCTCACTCCCTCTCATCTCTCGCTGTGGCTCTCCTCTCTCGCTCCATCTCTCTCTCCCTCTCCTCTTTCTCTCTGGCTCCATCTATCGCTCCTCTCTTTCTCTCTCGCTCCCTCTCCTCTCTCGCTGTGGCTCTCCTCTCTCACTCCATCTCTCTCTCCCTCTCCTCTTTCTCTCTGGCTCCATCTATCTCTCCTCGTTCTCCTCTCTCTCGCTCCCTCTCCTCTCTCGCTGTGGCCTGCTCATCATGCATATAGAGCACATCCCACATTTAGAAACGCAGGGAGGCTTTTCCTTTTGATTATTCAACAGTCTGATGCTATTCTCCATCCATCTACATCTCCAACTGGGACAGCTAACGTCCAGGGAATTAGCATAGCGTTACCGCCTGGTGGGGCTTCTCGTCACCATGGTGACGTAATAATGAAGTTTCCATAAAACATGAATGTCCCAATTAATATAAAAGTTGAGGATGTTTGTTTTGGTTTTTCGACCCTGGTATAAACATGTAAACATGTTGAATATTCATTAGGAGGAACAGGAAGTTGATAAATAATGAGGCGGAGCCTAGCAGCGGTCTCCATGGTCACCTAGTTTGAATCAGCATATTTCCATTAGACCGACCAGACGGATCAGAGCACAGTGGACTGTATCTGCCGACTTATGTTGTAAGAGGAAGTCCTGAGGCTGTGTATACATTATTACAGGATTCAAAGGAAGGGAAAGGTAGCGGGCGCGGAAGGGAAAGGTAGCGGGCGCGGAAGGGAAAGGTAGCGGGCGTGGAAGGGAAAGGTAGCGGGCGCGGAAGGGAAAGGTAGCGGGCGCGCGAAGGGAAAGGTAGCGGGCGCGGAAGGGAAAGGTAGCGGGCGCGGAAGGGAAAGGTAGCGGGCGCGGAAGGGAAAGGTAGCGGGCGCGCGGAAGGGAAAGGTAGCGGGCGCGGAAGGGAAAGGTAGCGGGCGCGGAAGGGAAAGGTAGCGGGCGCGGAAGGGAAAGGTAGCGGGCGCGGAAGGGAAAGGTAGCGGGCGCGGAAGGGAAAGGTAGCGGGGCGCGGAAGGGAAAGGTAGCGGGCGCGGAAGGGAAAGGTAGCGGGCGCGGAAGGGAAAGGTAGCGGGCGCGGAAGGGAAAGGTAGCGGGCGCGGAAGGGAAAGGTAGCGGGCGCGGAAGGGAAAGGTAGCGGGCGCGGAAGGGAAAGGTAGCGGGCGCGGAAGGGAAAGGTAGCGGGCGCGGAAGGGAAAGGTAGCGGGCGCGGAAGGGAAAGGTAGCGGGCGCGGAAGGGAAAGGTAGCGGGCGCGGAAGGGAAAGGTAGCGGGCGCGGAAGGGAAAGGTAGCGGGCGCGGAAGGGAAAGGTAGCGGGGCGCGGAAGGGAAAGGTAGCGGGCGCGCGGAAGGGAAAGGTAGCGGGCGCGCGGAAGGGAAAGGTAGCGGGCGCGCGGAAGGGAAAGGTAGCGGGCGCGGAAGGGGAAAGGTAGCGGGCGCGGAAGGGAAAGGTAGCGGGCGCGTGGGAAGGGGAAAGGTAGCGGGCGCGGAAGAGAAAGGTAGCGGGCGCGTGGAAGGCGTCAAAGCGCTCTGCTATAGGTTAGCCTGTTTTGATTGAGCAGTGTTTTTTTCCCTTCCGTTTTTCACCACCAACCACCGGACTTTGAGCCACCGGACTGTGAGAGTTTGGACTTCTGTTTTTAACTCAAGAGGATGGATGAGTCTGAGTCGTACTTTACTGTTGGTTTTAAACTAATGATTTGTAGATTTTCAGTTATAAAACTGACGATTTGTTTATTTTTGATTAAAGTATTGATGATGGGTGTGCTGTTGCTTGTTGTATGCCTGTTCTTACTGTGACTGGCACCCTGATATTGGCACCCTGATATTGGCACCCTGATATTGGCACCCTATTATTGTCACCCTGATATTGGCATCCTATTATTGGCACCCTGATATTGTCACCCTGATATTGTCACCCTGATATTGTCACCCTGTTATTGTCACCCTGATATTGGCACCATGATATTGGCACCCTGATATTGGCACCCTGATATTGTCACCCTGATATTGTCACCCTGATATTGTCACCCTGTTATTGTCACCCTGTTATTGTCACCCTGATATTGGCACCCTGTTATTGGCACCCTGATATTGGCACCCTGATATTGTCACCCTGATATTGGCACCCTGATATTGTCACCCTGATATTGGCACCCTGTTATTGGCACCCTGATATTGGCACCCTGATATTGGCACCCTGATATTGGCAGCCTGATATTGTCACCCTGATATTGTCACCCTGTTATTGTCACCCTGATAGTCCCCTGTGCACCCTGATATTGGCACCCTGATATTGGCACCCTGATATTGTCACCCTGTTATTGTCACCCTGATATTGTCACCCTGATATTGTCACCCTGATATTGTCACCCTGTTATTGTCACCCTGATATTGTCACCCTGATATTGTCACCCTGATATTGGCAGCCTGATATTGGCACCCTGATATTGGCCCCCTGATATTGGCACCCTGATATTGTCACCCTGATATTGGCAGCCTGATATTGGCACCCTGATATTGGCACCCTGTTATTGGCACCCTGATATTGTCACCCTGTTATTGTCACCCTGATATTGGCACCCTGATATTGTCACCCTGTTATTGTCACCCTGATATTGTCACCCTGATATTGGCACCCTGTTATTGTCACCCTGATATTGTCACCCTGATATTGGCACCCTGATATTGGCAGCCTGATATTGTCACCCTGATATTGGCACCCTGATATTGGCACCCTGATATTGTCACCCTGATATTGTCACCCTGATATTGTCACCCTGATATTGGCACCCTGATATTGTCACCCTGATATTGTCACCCTGATATTGGCCGGACAGTAATGCTTGTTAAGCCGAGCCAAGGCCACTGTGTCCTGGTGTTGTTGGCCTCCATATCCTCCCCATTGAGTAGTAGACTGTATGTATCTATCAAGGAGACATCTAGATAGTTATCAGTATTACATATTTATTGTGTCGGCTGCCATTCTACTTGAATTAAAATCATGGGATGGGGGAAAAGATGCCACGTTAGCTACCGCTGGCGACGCCATCCTAATACACAGCAGAAAGCACCTCGGGCTGTGCAGACCAATCAGCTACGCAAAACAGTCTGCAGAGGCAACAAATCTGCCCAATTAGCTGATTCGCTACTTCCCCATACTCCGGTCGCCATATTGGGCTGCCGCTACCCATACTTGAGTCTCCTGGGAGATGGTCCTTCTTTTTAAAACCTCCCCGGGAAACAACAGCTGACATTGGGGAACTCTTCTATTCCTGTAAACAATTTCCATGGATAATATACCGTGACTGTCAGTCCTGCCTCCCCTCCCCTCCTCCCTCTCTCCTCCCCTCCTCCCTCTCCCCTCCTCCCTCTCCAATCTTTCCACTCTTTCCTCCCCTCCTCCCTCTCTCCTCCTCCCTCTCCCCTCCTCCCTCTCTCCTCCTCCTCTCCTCCCTCTCCTCTTTCCTCCCCTCCTCCTCCCTCTCCCCTCTCTCCTCCCTCTCCCCTCTCTCCTCCCCTTCTCCTCTCCTCTTTCCTCCCCTCCTCCTCTGTCTCCCCTCCTCCCTCTCTCCTTCTCCCTCTCTAGTCTTTCCTCTCCTCCTCCTCCCTCTCCCCTCTCTCCTCTCCTCTTCCCTCTCCACTCTCTCCTCCCCTCCTCCCTCTCCTCTTTCCTCCCCTCCTCCTCCCTCTCCTCCGCCCTCTCTCCTCCTCCCTCTCCAATCTTTCCTCTCCTCCTCCCTCTCCACTCTTTCCTCCTCTCCTCCCTCTCTCCTCTCCTCCTACCCTCCTCCCTCCTCCCTCTCTCCTCCTCCCTCTCTAGTCTTTCCTCCCCTCCTTTCCTCTCCTCCTCCCTCTCCACTCTTTCCTCCCCTCCTCCCTCTCCACCCCTCCTCCCTCTCCCCTCCTTTCCTCCCCTCCTCCCTCTCTCCTCTCCTCTCCTCCCCTCTCCCCTCCCTCTCCCCTCCTCTCCTCCCCTCCTCCCATCTCCACCCCAGCACACTGTCATCCTCTGAGTTAGTAGTCAGAGTAGTACAGAGATAAATCAAGTTACACGGACCTGAATGTGTCAGGTTGTGCACGGCTAGCTCTGCAGTGGACCCTAATGATACATAAAGGGGTTTGTTTTGTTTGGGGGTTTGAAGTGAGAGCGATGGACACACAGGGAATCTAGGAAGATAAACACTCAAGGTCTTCTGGACGGAATAAATTAAAGAAATACATTTAAGAAATAAAGAAATTAAGTAGTTTCAAGTCTAGCTCTACGCAAGTGTAGAGAGCTAGGCTAATACCATACACAACATGATACAGGTGTAGAGAGCTAGGCTAATACCATACACAACATGATACAGGTGTAGAGCGCTAGGCTAATACCGTACACAACATGATACAGGTGTAGAGAGCTAGGAGCTAGGCTAATACCATACACAACATGATACAGGTGTAGAGAGCTAGGCTAATAAAATACACAACATGATACAGGTGTAGAGCGCTAGGCTAATACCATACACAACATGATACAGGTGTAGAGCGCTAGGCTAATACCATACACCACATGATACAGGTGTAGAGAGCTAGGAGCTAGGCTAATACCATACACAACATGATACAGGTGTAGAGCGCTAGGCTAATACCATACACAACATGATACAGGTGTAGAGAGCTAGGAGCTAGGCTAATACCATACACAACATGATACAGGTGTTGAGCGCTAGGCTAATACCATACACAACATGATACAGGTGTAGAGCGCTAGGCTAATACCATACACAACATGATACAGGTGTAGAGAGCTAGGAGCTAGGCTAATACCATACACAACATGATACAGGTGTTGAGCGCTAGGCTAATACCATACACAACATGATACAGGTGTAGAGCGCTAGGCTAATACCATACACAACATGATACAGGTGTAGAGCGCTAGGCTAATACCATACACAACATGATACAGTTGTAGAGAGCTAGGAGCTAGGCTAATACCATACACAACATGATACAGGTGTTGAGCGCTAGGCTAATATCATACACAACATGATACAGGTGTAGAGCGCTAGGCTAATATCATACACAACATGGTTGTTCTAAATAAAGTTTCTACATGATATTGCTGCTTTCACAACAACAACAACATATCACATCTCTCTGAGTCATAACACAGGGGTAGCTGGGGACCTGGTGATCTCCCACCTCCCTCCCGCCGTCTCCACGCCTGTCTCTCTCATCTCCTCCCGCCGTCTCCACGCCTGTCTCTCTCTCCTCCTCCCACCGTCTCCACGCCTGTCTCTCCCACCTCCTCCCACTGTCTCCACGCCTGTCTCTCTCACCTCCTCCCACTGTCTCCACGCCTGTCTCTCTCTCCTCCTCCCACTGTCTCCACGCCTGTCTCTCTCACCTCCTCCCACTGTCTCTCTCTCCTCCTCCCCCCGTCTCCACGCCTGTCTCTCCCTCCTCCCACTGTCTCCACGCCTGTCTCTCTGTCCTCCTCCCAACGTCTCTCTCACCTCCTCCCACCGTCTCCACGCCTGTCTCTCTCTCCTCCTCCCACTGTCTCTCCCTCCTCCCACTGTCTCCACGCCTGTCTCTCCCTCCTCCCCCCGTCTCCACGCCTGTCTCTCCCTCCTCCCCCTGTCTCCACGCCTGTCTCTCCCTCCTCCCCCCGTCTCCACGCCTGTCTCTCCCTCCTCCCCCTGTCTCCAAGCCTGTCTCTCTCACCTCCTCCCACCGTCTCCACGCCTGTCTCTCTCTCCTCCTCCCACTGTCTCTCCCTCCTCCCCCCGTCTCCACGCCTGTCTCTCCCTCCTCCCCCCGTCTCCACGCCTGTCTCTCCCTCCTCCCACTGTCTCCACGCCTGTCTCTCCCTCCTCCCCCCGTCTCCACGCCTGTCTCTCCCTCCTCCCACTGTCTCCACGCCTGTCTCTCCCTCCTCCCCCCGTCTCCACGCCTGTCTCTCCCTCCTCCCCCTGTCTCCAAGCCTGTCTCTCTCACCTCCTCCCACCGTCTCCAAGCCTGTCTCTCTCTAACCTCATCCCTTTGTCACTGTGACACCATGGCGTGCCAAATGTGCTGCCAGATCAGCACAAAACACACTGTCCAATGAGACCAAGCACACCACCAAGGGTCGGGAGACGTCCATCAAGCCACAGCATCTCTCTCTGCAGCTCTACATCCTAGCTGTTGGCTGGTTGACCACGGGCTGTTAAGGTTAGGTCAGCCCATTCCCAGGGCGTCGATCCAGAGGGGTCAAAGTGTACTGTGTCTAGAGATAGCACCGCTCTGGAGAGGCTGTGCAGCTCAGCATGATTTGGTATTTTATTAGGATCCACATTAGCTGTTACAAAAGCAGCAGCTACTCTTCCTTGGGGTCGACATGAAACATGAAACGTAATACAGAATGATATAATAGACAAGAACAGCTCAAGGACAGAACTACATACACAATTTCACGATCACAATCACAATTCAAACTGCACAGAAACCTTTAATTCCACCTGCTTTGAAGAATGGCCCTTCTTTCATCACAATAAGACAAACTAGGGGCTATAGCTGAGAGAGTTGGCCCAGAAAGCTGGGCTATGTTTTTAAGCTACTGTACAGAGGAACATTACTCCAGACAGCTAGCTGGCTATGTTTATAAGATACAGAGGAACATTACTCCAGACAGCTAGCTGGCTATGTTTATAAACTACAGAGGAACATTACTCCAGACAGCTAGCTGGCTATGTTTATATACTACAGAGGAACATTACTCCAGACAGCTAGCTGGCTATGTTTATAAACTACAGAGGAACATTACTCCAGACAGCTAGCTGGCTATGTTTATATACTACAGAGGAACATTACTCCAGACAGCTAGCTGGCTATGTTTATATACTACAGAGGAACATTACTCCAGACAGCTAGCTGACTATGTTTATATACTACAGAGGAACATTACTCCAGACAGCTAGCTGGCTATGTTTATAAACTACAGAGGAACATTACTCCAGACAGCTAGCTGGCTATGTTTATATACTACAGAGGAATATTACTCCAGACAGCTAGCTGGCTATGTTTATAAACTACAGAGGAACATTCCTCCAGACAGCTAGCTGGCTATGTTTATAAGATACAGAGGAACATTACTCCAGACAGCTAGCTGGCTATGTTTATATACTACAGAGGAACATTACTCCAGACAGCTAGCTGGCTATGTTTATATACTACAGAGGAACATTACTCCAGACAGCTAGCTGGCTATGTTTATATACTACAGAGGAACATTACTCCAGACAGCTAGCTGGCTATGTTTATATACTACAGAGGAATATTACTCCAGACAGCTAGCTGGCTATGTTTATATACTACAGAGGAACATTACTCCAGACAGCTAGCTGGCTATGTTTATAAGATACAGAGGAACATTACTCCAGACAGCTAGCTGGCTATGTTTATATACTACAGAGGAACATTACTCCAGACAGCTAGCTGACTATGTTTATATACTACAGAGGAACATTACTCCAGACAGCTAGCTGGCTATGTTTATAAACTACAGAGGAACATTACTCCAGACAGCTAGCTGGCTATGTTTATAAGTTACAGAGGAACATTACTCCAGACAGCTAGCTGGCTATGTTTATATACTACAGAGGAACATTACTCCAGACAGCTAGCTGGCTATGTTTATATACTACAGAGGAACATTACTCCAGACAGCTAGCTGGCTATGTTTATATACTACAGAGGAACATTACTCCAGACAGCTAGCTGACTATGTTTATATACTACAGAGGAACATTACTCCAGACAGCTAGCTGGCTATGTTTATATACTACAGAGGAACATTACTCCAGACAGCTAGCTGACTATGTTTATATACTACAGAGGAACATTACTCCAGACAGCTAGCTGGCTATGTTTATAAGATACAGAGGAACATTACTCCAGACAGCTAGCTGGCTATGTTTATATACTACAGAGGAACATTACTCCAGACAGCTAGCTGGCTATGTTTATATACTACAGAGGAACATAACTATAATTCTATGTTTATTAGTTACAGAATAACATAACTATAATTCTATGTTTATAAGATACAGAATAACATAACTATAATTCTATGTTTATAAGTTACAGAATAACATAACTATAATTCTATGTTTATAAGATACAGAATAACATAACTATAATTCTATGTTTATAAGTTACAGAATAACATAACTATAATTCTATGTTTATAAGTTACAGAATAACATAACTATAATTCTATGTTTATAAGTTACAGAATAACATAACTATAATTCTATGTTTATAAGTTACAGAATAACATAACTATAATTCTATGTTTATTAGTTACAGAGGAACATAACTATAATTCTATGTTTATTAGTTACAGAATAACATAACTATAATTCTATGTTTATAAGTTACAGAATAACATAACTATAATTCTATGTTTATAAGATACAGAGGAACATAACTATAATTCTATGTTTATTAGTTACAGAATAACATAACTATAATTCTATGTTTATAAGTTACAGAATAACATAACTATAATTCTATGTTTATAAGTTACAGAATAACATAACTATAATTCTATGTTTATTAGTTACAGAGGAACATAACTATAATTCTATGTTTATTAGTTACAGAATAACATAACTATAATTCTATGTTTATAAGTTACAGAATAACATAACTATAATTCTATGTTTATAAGTTACAGAATAACATAACTATAATTCTATGTTTATTAGTTACAGAGGAACATAACTATAATTCTATGTTTATTAGTTACAGAATAACATAACTATAATTCTATGTTTATTAGTTACAGAGGAACATAACTATAATTCTATGTTTAGTGTGTAATTGCCTGGAGGGGTAAAGTCATGGTGAAAACGACGCACTTCTGAAGGACCAGAGGGAATGTTTTCCTTAGAATCATGATTATGTGTCCCAAATGGCTCCCTATTCCCTATATAGTTCACTACTTTACACCAGAGTCCTATTCCCTATATAGTGCACTACTGTAGACCAGATCCCTATTGTCTATATTGTGCACTACTGTAGACCAGATCCCTATTGTCTATATAGTGCACTACTTTAGACCAGAGCCCTATTCCCTATATAGTGCACTACTTTAGACCAGAGCCCTATTCCCTATATAGTGCACTACTTTAGACCAGAGCCCTATTCCCTATATAGTGCACTACTTTAGACCAGAGCCCTATTCCCTATATAGTGCCCTACTATAGACCAGAGCCTGTATAGGGAATAGGTTGCCATTTGGGAAGCAGATGTGTTGTCTACCCATGAGGAGGACCAGTTGTTAGGTAATTGAAAACTTCTCCTCTCCTCCTCCATCTCTCCAAGCCTCCAAGCTGAACCCCACAACGTCAAACCCAGCCTTGAATCCATATCTCACTGGGCTCTTCAGAACCGGTGGAGCTAAAATAACTAAAGTGATGAACAATACATGTAAAGTATCAAGGAGAGGTTTTTGGTTATTGATCTGGAGGAAAAGTCTTCGATGTGTAATTAGTATTTCTCATGTATTTATGAGGCTTTCCTCAAGGCTGCAGGAAGTGTGTTTTGTGTTTACCGCATCACAGGTTTAATTGAGAAGTTTAACAACTCTTCCATGACTTAATGTTCTACGGTTATGGCTGGTGGTGCCAATGAACCAACCACCATTAAACGACCACTAACATACACTGAAGGAACCACTAACATACACTGAAGGAACCACTAACATACACTGAAGGAACCACTAACATACACTGAAGGAACCACTAACATACACTGAAGGAACCACTAACATACACTGAAGGAACCACTAACATACACTGAAGGAACCACTAACATACACTGAAGGAACCACTAACATACACTGAAGGAACCACTAACATACACTGAAGTTAGAGAACCAGTTCTGTTGAGTTATAACGGTACATTTTGATTTCTACCCAGAGTTGTGCCCTGCTAAACACAGTGCTGTGGACTTACAAACCCAGTTTATAACAGTAAATTGGATTTATTGCCAGCACACTACAGTTATAAATAACAGTATATTAGATTTCTAGACAGTACTGGACAGTATAAATAACAGTATATTAGATTTCTAGACACTACAGTTATAAATAACAGTATATTAGATTTCTAGACAGTACTATACAGTATAAATAACAGTATATTAGATTTATAGACAGGACAGTTGTAAATAACAGTATATTAGACTTCTAGACAGGACAGGACAGTATAAATAACAGTATATTAGATTTCCAGACAGTACTGGACAGTTATAAATAACAGTATATTCGATTTCTAGACAATACAGTTATAAATAACAGTATATTAGATTTCTAGACAGTACTGGACAGTATAAATAACAGTATATTAGATTTCTAGACTGGACAGTATAAATAACAGTATATTAGATTTCTAGACAGTACTGGACAGTATAAATAACAGTATATTAGATTTCTAGACTGGACAGTATAAATAACAGTATATTATATTTCTAGACAGGACAGTTATAAATAACAGTATATTAGATTTCTAGACAGTACTGGACAGTATAAATAACAGTATATTAGATTTCTAGACAGGACAGTTATAAATAACAGTATATTAGATTTCTAGACAGGACAGTATAAATAACAGTATATTAGATTTCTAGACAGTACAGTTATAAATAACAGTATGTTAGATTTCCAGACAGTACTGGACAGTTATAAATAATAATATGTTAGATTTCTAGACAGTACTGGACAGTTATAAATAATAGTATATTAGATTTCTAGACAGTACTGGACAGTTATAAATAACAGTATATTAGATTTCTAGACAGTATAAATAACAGTATATTAGATTTCTAGACAGTATAAATAACAGTATATTAGATTTCTAGACAGTTATAAATAACAGTATATTAGATTTCTAGACAGGACAGTTATAAATAACAGTATATTAGATTTCTAGACAGTACTGGACAGTATAAATAACAGTATATTAGATTTCTAGACAGTTATAAATAACAGTATATTAGATTTC
Organism: Salmo salar; assembly: GCF_965601325.2. Lineage (NCBI taxonomy): Eukaryota > Metazoa > Chordata > Actinopteri > Salmoniformes > Salmonidae > Salmo > Salmo salar. Next base: position 74,288,781 of record NC_138297.1, read on the forward strand.
TAGACAGGACAGTTATAAATAACAGTATATTAGACTTCTAGACAGTACTGGACAGTATAAATAACAGTATATTAGATTTCTAGACAGTATAAATAACAGTATATTAGATTTCTAGACAGTATAAATAACAGTATATTAGACTTCTAGACAGGACAGTATAAATAACAGTATATTAGACTTCTAGACAGTACTGGACAGTTATAAATAACAGTATATTAGATTTCTAGACAGTATAAATAACAGTATATTAGATTTCTAGACAGTATAAATAACAGTATATTAGACTTCTAGACAGTACTGGACAGTTATAAATAACAGTATATTAGATTTCTAGACAGTATAAATAACAGTATATTAGACTTCTAGACAGGACAGTATAAAGAACAGTATATTAGACTTCTAGACAGTACTGGACAGTTATAAATAACAGTATATTAGATTTCTAGACAGTATAAATAACAGTATATTAGACTTCTAGACAGGACAGTATAAATAACAGTATATTAAACTTCTAGACAGGACTGGACAGTTATAAACTCAGTTCTGTGGACTTATAGGAGTGCATTAGTCCTGCTGACATCAATTAGCATTGGAGAGGTGGCCAGGAGACCGGACGCTTGCTGTGTATTTCACAGGAAGTGAACTGTGAAACTAACGGCTTTATTTTTAATCCGTCAGTATTTGGAGTTTTTTTCCTCTGAGACCTCTCTCTCTCTCTCTCTCTCTCTCAGCTCTCTTTCCTCTCTCTCTCTGCTCCCTTCATCATTCTCTCTCTCCAGGGTCATAGAGAGAGCAGAGAGAGTGAGGGGGAGTAAAGAGAGGTCTTCACAGCTCTGAATGGACCACGACCCCCCTGGAGACACACTGTTTTTCTTTCTATCCACAAACATCCTTGGCTCTTCTCTCATGGAGCTACTTTAGTGCCATTAATATCAAGCAACACTTCTGAAGTCCAGAATAAAACCCAAAAGTACAGTCACCCACTACCGATGTGTGTAGATCACCTGGGTGATACACAGCCACCATTTTGTGCCAGAACGCTCACCACACATCATGGTGTTGAGGAGTGATCTGTCTGATGCACAGCCACCATTTTGTGCCAGAACGCTCACCACACATCATGGTGTTGAGGAGTGATCTGTCTGATGCACAGCCACCATTTTGTGCCAGAACGCTCACCACACATCATGGTGTTGAGGAGTGATCTGTCTGATGCACAGCCACCATTTTGTGCCAGAACACTCACCACACATCATGGTGTTGAGGTGAGGAGTGATCTGTCTGATGCACAGCCACCATTTTGTGCCAGAACGCTCACCACACATCAGCTATCATGGTGTTGAGGAGTGATCTGTCTGATGCACAGCCACCATTTTGTGCCAGAACACTCACCACACATCAGCTGTCATGGTGTTGAGGTGAGGAGTGATCTGTCTGATGCACAGCCACCATTTTGTGCCAGAACACTCACCACACATCAGCTAACATGGTGTTGAGGTGAGGAGTGATCTGTCTGATGCACAGCCACCATTTTGTGCCAGAACACTCACCATGTTAGTCAGTTAGGAGTGAGGGGGATGATTATGTGGTCATAATGTAATTTAGCCAGGACACTGAGGTTAACACCTTTTAGTATCACATTAAATGTCAACAAATCAGGACATCCATTTATCATCCCATCCCAAAGATGGCACCCTACACAGGGCAAAGTCACCATCGATGGTTGGGACGTTGGACTAGTAACCCAAAGGTTGCAAGATCGAATCCCCGAGCTGACAAGGTAAAAATCTGTCGTTCTGCCCCCTGAACAAGACAGTTAACCCACTGTTCCTAGGCCGTCATTGAAAATAAGATTTTTGTTTTTAACTGACTTGCCTAGTTAAATAAAGGTAAAAAATAAATAAAAAACTGCCCTAGAGCATTAGATTAGAAGACCAAACAGAAGAGTGGCTCCTACTGGCCCTCCAACACCACTTCCAGGAGCATCTGGTCTCCCATCCAGGGACTGACCAGGACCAACCCTGCTTAGCTTCAGCAGCAAGACCAGCAGTGGGATGCAGGGTGGTACGCTGCTGGAATTAATGGCGCAAAACTCGCAACTGCCAAAAAAAACAAAAACAGACTGTAAAAACAAAGGCTGAATTAAATCAAATTGTATTGGTCACATGTTTTAGCAGATGTTATTTCAAAGTGAAATGCTTGTGTTCCTAGCTTCAGAAGTGCCAGGGCAACAAGCGAAGATGGGGACAATAGCAGGCAAAGAGGGAGATTGTGTTTAATCACCGTGGTGTTATCCTTAACAATCCTCTGGATAAGAGCATCTGCTAAATAACTCAAAGGTTTCAATGTTTCAACAGGAGAAGAAGAAATGTCCCATTCATTTACAATACATTTGTTCTCGCATTTCATTTCCTTGCAATGAATGTTCTAATTTTTTTTCTCTCTACTTTTTTTTGGGGGGGGGTTTATCATTTTTCAATATCATTATTTTTGTTTTTTGCAATACATCAAATGTTGTTCTGGACTTCAGAAGTTTTTTGCTTGATATTAGGACACGAAAGTAACTACATACAGTGAGGGGGAAAAAGTATTTTATCCCCTGCTGATTTTGTACGTTTGCCCACTGACAAAGAAATGATCAGTCTATAATTTTAATGGTAGGTTTATTTGAACAGTGAGAGACAGAATAACAAATAAATCCAGAAAAATGCATGTCAAAAATGTTATAAAATGATTTGCATTTTAATGAGGGAAATAAGTATTTGACCCCCTCTCAATCAGAAAGATTTCTGGCTCCCAGGTGTCTTTTATACAGGTAACGAGCTGAGATTAGGAGCACACTCTTAAAAGGAGTGCTCCTAATCTCAGCTTGTTACCTGTATAAAAGACACCTGTCCACAGAAGCAATCAATCAATCAGATTCCAAACTCTCCACCATGGCCAAGACCAAAGAGCTCTCCAAGGATGTCAGGGACAAGATTGTAGACCTACACAAGGCTGGAATGGGCTACAAGACCATCGCCAAGCAGCTTGGTGAGAAGGTGACAACAGTTGGTGCAATTATTCGCAAATGGAAGAAACACAAAAGAACTGTCAATTTCCCTCGGCCTGGGGCTCCATGCAAGATCTCACCTCGTGGAGTTGCAATGATCATGAGAACGGTGAGGAATCAGCCCAGAACTACACGGGAGGATCTTGTCAATGATCTCAAGGCAACTGGGACCATAGTCACCAAGAAAACAATTGGTAACACACTACGCCATGAAGGACTGAAATCCTGCAGCGCCCGCAAGGTGCTCAAGACAGCACGTATACATGCCCGTCTGAAGTTTGCCAATGAACATCTGAATGACTCAGAGGACAACTGGATGAAAATGTTGTGGTCAGATGAGACCAAAATGGAGCTCTTTGACATCAACTCAACTCGCCGTGTTTGGAGGAGAAGGAATGCTGCCTATGACCCCAAGAACACCATCCCCACCGTCAAACATGGAGGTGGAAACATTATGCTTTGGGGGTGTTTTTCTGCTAAGGGGACAGGACAACTTCACCACATCAAAGGGACAATGGACGTGGCCATGTTCCGTCAAATCTTGGGTGAGAACCTCCTTCCCTCAGCCAGGGCATTGAAAATGGGTCGTGGATGGATATTCCAGCATGACAATGACCCAAAACACACGGCCAAGGCAACAAAACTAGAAGAAACGTCTAACCTCTGTGATTGCCAACAAGGGTTTTGCCACCAAGTACTAAGTCATGTTTTGCAGAGGGGTCAAATACTTATTTCCCTCATTAAAATGCAAATCATTTTATAACATTTTTGACATGTTTTTCTGGATTTTTTTGTTGTTATTCTGTCTCTCACTGTTCAAATAAACCTACCATTAAAATGATAGACTGATCATTTCTTTGTCAGTGGGCAAACGTACAAAATCAGCAAGGGATCAAATACTTTTTTCATTCACTGTATTCTCTCATGTCTGAGGACATATGGGGGAAAAAGAGAAGAAGGAGAAATTGATACGAGCTGAAATTTGAGCCTGGTGCGCGTAGCTATAGCCTGCGGCTCTCCTCTCAGTATCCAGGATATTGATTGAACGGTATCTGTGTGCTCGAAGGCTGGAGATGCATCACTTGGACCTGACTGCTAATTTGAAACTTCAGCCTCCATTAGGTCTTTTGACATTCAGCCCCACTGCTGCTGCTGTTGTGAAAGCTTTAACATCTCCTCTTAGTACAGTGACATGAAACATCACTGATGCTAGGCTGATATATATACTAATCACTGATGCTAGGCTGATATATATACTAATCACTGATGCTAGGCTGATATACTAATCACTGATGCTAGGCTGATATATATACTAATCACTGATGCTAGGCTGATATACTAATCACTGATGCTAGGCTGATATATATACTAATCACTGATGCTAGGCTGATATATATACTAACCACTGATGCTAGGCTGATATATATACTAACCACTGATGCTAGGCTGATATATATACTAATCACTGATGCTAGGCTGATATATATACTAATCACTGATGCTAGGCTGATATATATACTAACCACTGATGCTAGGCTGATATATATACTAACCACTGATGCTAGGCTGATATATATACTAACCACTGATGCTAGGCTGATATATATACTAATCACTGATGCTAGGCTGATATATATACTAACCACTGATGCTAGACTGATATATATATATATATATATATATATATATATACTAATCACTAATCACTGACATTACTCCTTGTCTGAAGTGCTTCTTCTGCAGTCATAGTGCTCTGGTTTCATCTTTCCTCATATCACATCCAGCAATGTCAGTGATTCGTATTGATTCACAGAGAGAAGTTGTGCCGAGTTAAGAGTTGAGTTTAAGTTGAGAATCCTGCTGAGTCTATACCCTGTAGTGATGATATCCTGCTGTTAGGCTTGTATCAATTCTGCCTGAGCTTTAGCCAGCTGACGATCAGTTGGCTTGAACACATACAGATCTGGTACCAGGTGAATGGCTTATTGCAGTGGTCTTAAACTCGTGGCCTACGAGCCGCAACATGGCCAGTGAGCTGATTTAACGTGGCCCTCAGTTATCTTAATGAATGTGGCACTATTAGTTCTAATCAACTTCCTGTTTCTCTGTCTCCTCCCCGTCTACAGTGAAGCCCCTCCCCCTGTCACCCCTGTTGCCTCAGTTGTCCACGTTGACGGCCAGGGGCGGGGCCTTGGGAGGGGGTGTGTCTAGGGAGGCGTTGGAGCTGAGGGTCCGTGAGGTCGAAGAGGAGAACCAGCTTCTCCGCCGTGAACTCAGCCGACCCCCCCGGAGCCCTGCTGGCCCTGCTCCGCATCACGCCAATCACCGCGGCAACCAGAGCAAGACTCACTCGGAGGAGGGAACAGGGGACAACGAGGCGGGGCTTAAAGCTGGCTCCTCGGGCAACAGGTCAGACTGTGTGCAGCAGCCAGCGGTAGACAAGTGTGAGGTGAGTTACACTAGGAGGTAATAAGGTAAGATAAGACTGGTAGAGAAGTGTGAGGTGAGTTACACTAGGAGGTAATAAGGTAAGATAAGACTGGTAGATTAGTGTGAGGTGAGTTACACTAGGAGGTAATAAGGTAAGATAAGACTGGTAGATTAGTGTGAGGTGAGTTACACTAGGAGGTAATAAGGTAAGATAAGACCTGGTAGATTAGTGTGAGGTGAGTTACACTAGGAGGTAATAAGGTAAGATAAGACTGGTAGATTAGTGTGAGGTGAGTTACACTAGGAGGTAATAAGGTAAGATAAGACTGGTAGATTAGTGTGAGGTGAGTTACACTAGGAGGTAATAAGGTAAGATAAGACTAGTGTGAGGTGAGTTACACTAGGAGGTAATAAGGTAAGATAAGACTGGTAGATTAGTGTGAGGTGAGTTACACTAGGAGGTAATAAGGTAAGATAAGACTGGTAGATTAGTGTGAGGTGAGTTACACTAGGAGGTAATAAGGTAAGATAAGACTGGTAGATTAGTGTGAGGTGAGTTACACTAGGAGGTAATAAGGTAAGATAAGACTGGTAGATTAGTGTGAGGTGAGTTACACTAGGTGGTAATAAGGTAAGATAAGACTGGTAGAGAAGTGTGAGGTGAGTTACACTAGGTGGTAATAAGGTAAGATAAGACTGGTAGAGAAGTGTGAGGTGAGTTACACTAGGAGGTAATAAGGTAAGATAAGACGGTCTGTTTAGTGGGTTTGCCTCTCCAACAGTTGATCCTGACAGTACTGTGGTTGCAGTGGGCAACAGAGTATTAATGTGGGTTTGTCTCTCCTACAGTTGATCCTGACAGTACTGTGCACATGGGTATTGATTCTCTACCAGCCAGTAATGTAACCTTCAGCACTGCATGTAGTCCATTCGCTTTATGCCTATACCTAAGGTCATCCAAACATCTAACACACCTTTTCTATTTTCTATTTGATATATAAAGTAATCTACTTTTGTATTTTTATTTAGTCATTTACCAGAGCCAACTTATAGTAAGGGGTGCATACATTTTCATACTGGTCAGTCAGTCTTGGAAAAATTGTCAAAGACTTCAGTCACCCAAGTCATAGACTGTTCTCTCTGCTGCTTTGCTTTATCTTGGCCAGGTCGCAGTTGTAAATGAGAATTTGTTCTCAACTAGCCTACCTGGTTAAATAAAGGTGAAATAAAAAAAAATATATATCCCAAAAAGTCAGTTTAGTTGGCGCCATCGATTTGAGTAATCTACTCGTTCAACGCGCAGAGAAAGGAATCCGAAAATCTACCCCTAAACTTTGTTTCAACAAGTCAAAATACATTTCTATTTACTCCTCAGATACCCGAAAATGTAATCAAACTATAATATTTATTCCGGAAAGTAGTATGTTCAAAAGGAAACCGATTTTAGCAGGTGCGTCCTTTCTTCATGGCGCTCGCAAGCACGAATTTCCAAGACTGTCCACCTTTACTAAAACTGTTATTTCTTCTTCGTTTTTGAAGTTACAAGCCTGAAACCTTAAACATAGACTGCTGCTGACACCCTGTGGAAGCCATAGGAATTGCACCCAGGGAGCTAATTTCCAGTATGCCCTTATACCTTCCATTGTAAGAGCATGGTCTCTCAAAAAAATTCTGGTTGGCTTTTCTTTGGATTATCTCCTACCATATCTATTGTGTTATATTCTCCTGCATTATTTTAACATTTCTACAAACGCCAAAATGTTTTCTTTCCAATGGTACAAATTATATGCATATCCTGGCTTCAGGGCCTGAGCAACAGCCTGGTTGTATAACAGCCTGGTCATATTAAAGCCTGGTCGTATTAAAGCCTGGTCGTATTAAAGCCTGGTCATATTAAAGATCTGGTCGTATTAAAGCCTGGTCGTATTAAAGCCTGGTCATATTAAAGCCTGGTCGTATTAAAGCCTGGTTGTATTACAGCCTGGTCATATTAAAGCCTGGTCGTATTAAAGCCTGGTCGTATTAAAGCCTGGACGTATTAAAGCCTGGTCATATTGAAGGTCTGGTTGTATTAAAGCCTGGTCATATTAAAGCCTGGTCATATTAAAGCCTGGTCATATTAAAGATCTGGTCGTATTGAAGGTCTGGTCGTATTAAAGCCTGGTCATATTAAAGCCTGGTCATATTGAAGGTCTGGTTGTATTAAAGCCTGGTCATATTAAAGCCTGGTCATATTAAAGCCTGGTCATATTAAAGATCTGGTCGTATTGAAGGTCTGGTCGTATTAAAGCCTGGTCATATTAAAGCCTGGTCGTATTAAAGCCTGGTCATATTAAAGATCTGGTCGTATTGAAGGTCTGGTTGTATTAAAGCCTGGTCGTTTTAAAGCCTGGACATATTGAAGCCTTCCCCAAGCCTTTCCCATTTCTCCTTTTCCCAAATCCAGTCAGCTGATGTTCTGAAAGAGCTGCAAAATCTGGACCCCTACAAATCAGCCGGGCTAGACAATCTGGACCCTTTCTTTCTAAAATCATCTGCCGAAATTGTTGCAACCCCTATTACTAGCCTGTTCAACCTCTCTTTCGTGTCGTCTGAGAATTCCAAAGATTGGAAAGCTGCTGCTGTCATCCCCCTCTTCAAAGGAGGGGATACTCTTGACCCAGACTGCTACAGACCTATATCCATCCTACCCTGCCTTTCTAAGGTCTTCGAAAGCCAAGTCAACAAACAGATTACCGACCATTTCGAATCCCACTGCACCTTCTCCGCTACGCAATCTGGTTTCAGAGCTGGTCATGGGTGCACCTCAGCCACGCTCAAGGTCCTAAACGATATCTTAACCTCCATCGATAAGAGACATTACTGTGCTGCCGTATTCATTGACCTGGCCAAGGCTTTCGACTCTGTCAATCACCACATCCTCATCGGCAGACTCAATGGCCTTGGTTTCTCAAATGATTGCCTCGCCTGGTTCACCAACTACTTCTCTGATAGAGTTCAATGTGTCAAATCGGATGGCCTGTTGTCCGGGCCTCTGGTAGTCTCTATGGGGGTGCCACAGGGTTCAATTCTTGGGCCAACTCTTTTCTCTGTATACATCAATGATGTCGCTCTTGCTGCTGGTGAGTCTCTGATCCACCTCTACGCAGACGACACCATTCTGTATACTTCTGGCCCTTCTTTGGACACTGTGTTAACAACCCTCCAGACGAGCTTCAATGCCATACAACTCTCCTTCCGTGGCCTCCAACTGCTCTTAAATACAAGTAAAACTAAATGCATGCTCTTCAACCGATCGCTGCCCGCACCTGCCCGCCCGTCCAGCATCACTACTCTGGACGGTTCTGACTTAGAATATGTGAACAACTACAAATAGCTAGGTGTCTGGTTAGACTGTAAACTCTCCTTCCAGACTCACATCAAACATCTCCAATCCAAAGTTAAATCTGGAATTGGCTTCCTATTTCGCAACAAAGCATCCTTCACTCATGCTGCCAAAAATCTCTGAAACTGGAAACACTTATCTCCCTCACTAGCTTTAAGCACCAGCTGTCAGAGCAGCTCACAGATCACTGCACCTGTACATAGCCCATCTATAATTTAGCCCAAACAACTACCTCTTCCCCTACTGTATTTATTTAGTTTATTTTGCTCCTTTGCACCCCATTATTTCTATTTCTACTTTGCTCTTTCTTCCACTACAAATCTACCATTCCAGTGTTTTACTTGCTATATTGTATTTACTTCGCCACCATGGCCTTTTTTGCCTTTACCTCCCTTATCTCACCTCATTTGCTCACATTGTATATAGACTTATTTTTCTACTGTATTATTGACTGTATGTTTGTTTTACTCCATGTGTAACTCTGTGTTGTATGTGTCGAACTGCTTTGCTTTATCTTGGCCAGGTCGCAATTGTAAATGAGAATTTGTTCTCAACTTGCCTACCTGGTTAAATAAAGGACTTGTTCTCAACTAGCCTACCTGGATAAATAAAGGTGAAATAAAAAATTTTTTATAAAAAAAGGTCTTGTCATATTAAAGCCTGGTCATATTAAAGGTCTTGTCATATTAAAGCCTGGTCATATTAAAGCCTGGTCATATTGAAGTTCTGGTTGTATTAAAGCCTGGTCGTATTAAGGCCTGGACATATTAAAGCCTGGTCATATTGAAGTTCTGGTCGTATTAAAGCCTGGTCATATTGAAGGTTTGGTCATATTAAAGCCTGGTCGTATTAAAGCCTGGTCGTATTAAAGCCTGGTCGTATTAAAGCCTGGTCGTATTAAAGCCTTGTCATATTAAAGCCTTGTCATATTAAAGCCTGGTCATATTAAAGCCTGGTCGTATTAAAGCCTGGTCATATTAAAGCCTGGTCATATTGAAGGTCTGGTTGTATTAAAGCCTGGTCATATTGAAAGCCTGGTCATATGGAAGTTCTGGTTGTATTAAAGCCTGGACATATTAAAGCCTGGTCATATTAAAGCCTGGTCATATTGAAGTTCTGGTCATATTAAAGCCTGGTCATATTGAAGGTCTGGTTGTATTAAAGCCTGGTCATATTAAAGCCTGGTCATATTAAAGCCTGGTCATAGTGAAGTTCTGGTCATATTAAAGCCTGGTCATATTAAAGCCTGGTCATATTGAAGTTCTGGTCATATTAAAGCCTGGTCATATTGAAGGTCTGGTTGTATTAAAGCCTGGTCATATTAAAGCCTGGTCATATTAAAGCCTGGTCATATTAAAGCCTGGTCGTATTAAAGCCTGGTCATATTAAAGCCTGGTCATATTGAAGGTCTGGTTGTATTAAAGCCTGGTCATATTGAAAGCCTGGTCATATTGAAAGCCTGGTCATATGGAAGTTCTGGTTGTATTAAAGCCTGGACGTATTAAAGCCTGGTCATATTAAAGCCTGGTCATATTGAAGGTCTGGTTGTATTAAAGCCTGGTCATTTTGAAGATCCGGTCATATTAAAGCCTGGTCGTATTAAAGCCTGGTCATATTGAAGCCTGGTCATATTGAAGGTCTGGTTGTATTAAAGCCTGGTCATTTTGAAGATCCGGTCATATTAAAGCCTGGACGTATTGAATGTTATGATATTATGGCTCATTAAGTGTCTCTCTGTCAGAGGTCATTCCAACAGCAGGTTTGTTGGAGGGTCTTCGTGCTGTGATGTTAGTGCTGTGATGTTACAGTAAATCTCTTCAATATGCCCTCTGTTGTGTCTATACATTATACCAATTTCAGACACTTTCATCACTAAGGCTCTGACAAAGGGCATGATGGGTATTACCAGCTACACTATGCTTTGAGCAGTCCTTATTGGCCCATCTCTACTGTCTGTGATCACTGTCTGTGTTTGTAGAGAAGACCATAGATAATGTGCTAACAGGCTAACAGTGTGTGTTTGTAGTGAAGACCATAGATAATGTGCTAACAGGCTAACAGTGTGTGTTTCTAGAGAAGACCATAGATAATGTGCTAACAGGCTAACAGTGTGTGTTTCTAGAGAAGACCATAGATAATGTGCTAACAGGCTAACAGTGAGCGTTTCTAGAGAAGGCCATAGATAATGTGCTAACAGGCTAACAGTGTGTGTTTCTAGAGAAGACCATAGATAATGTGCTAACAGGCTAACAGTGAGCGTTTCTAGAGAAGGCCATAGATAATGTGCTAACAGGCTAACAGTGTGTGTTTGTAGTGAAGACCATAGATAATGTGCTAACAGGCTAACAGTGAGCGTTTCTAGAGAAGGCCATAGATAATGTGCTAACAGGCTAACAGTGTGTGTTTGTAGTGAAGACCATAGATAATGTGCTAACAGGCTAACAGTGAGCGTTTCTAGAGAAGGCCATAGATAATGTGCTAACAGGCTAACAGTGTGTGTTTGTAGTGAAGACCATAGATAATGTGCTAACAGGCTAACAGTGAGCGTTTCTAGAGAAGGCCATAGATAATGTGCTAACAGGCTAACAGTGTGTGTTTGTAGTGAAGACCATAGATAATGTGCTAACAGGCTAACAGTGAGCGTTTCTAGAGAAGGCCATAGATAATGTGCTAACAGGCTAACAGTGTGTGTTTGTAGTGAAGACCATAGATAATGTGCTAACAGGCTAACAGTGTGTGTTTCTAGAGAAGACCATAGATAATGTGCTAACAGGCTAACAGTGTGTGTTTGTAGTGAAGATTATAGATAATGTGCTAACAGTGAGCGTTTCTAGAGAAGGCCATAGATAATGTGCTGACAGGCTAACAGTGTGTGTTTGTAGTGAAGACCATAGATAATGTGCCAACAGTGTGTGTTTCTAGAGAAGACCATAGATAATGAACTAACAGTGAGCGTTTGTAGAGAAGGACCAGAGATTTTTTTATTTATTTGAGAGATGAGATGAGACTACGAGGACCCTGTCTGAGTCACTCCTTCTCCCAGCTTTCCAACAACCCTCTGATTGGGTGATACCCTACTACAGGCATTTAGAGAATAAATTATTTGAGAAGAGAGGAGAGACAGAAGAAAGGATTTGAGAAGAGAGAAGAGATGCTGGAACAGGCTGTAGAAACTCTTCTTTTACATCAGTAGAAGAGACTGAAATGGACTTCAGTAGGATTCATATAGGAGTCAGATAAGAGTCATTTAGGAGTCATTTAAGAGTCATTTAGGAGTCATTTTAAGAGTCATTTTAAGAGTCATTTAAGAGTCATTTAAGAGTCATTTAAGAGTCATATAGGAGTCATAGGAGTCATTTAGGAGTCAGATAAGAGTCATTTAGGAGTCATATAAGGTTGCCAAATATATTAATCTTCCAATTCAACTCAACAGGACAACAGGAGCAGTGCTGTGCATTTCGACTCCCTGTTGATGTGTTTGTTGGTCCTCAGTCACACGGTCGCGTCGTTACCGTTGTTATTACCGTTCTACAGACTCCGCAGCATATTGATGCCCAACGGTAGACTGATGCCCAGTCATTATGAACAGGGATTATGACTGTTTGATACAAATGACACTATAGTGGCCTGGAAATATGTTGACATTTAGGCAAGTAGGCATATAATGAATCGGAAACAACTTTGCCGTCATTGTGATTCTTTAAAATGTACTTTAGAGAGACGGCAGTGTTGTCATTAGCTAGCGAAATTTGTTAAAAATAGCTAACGATGCTAACGTTAGCTAGCTACGTTACTGTTGTCCCTTCGATCTCAGTTAGCTGGCTAACGTTATACTGCGTCTAAAGTCAATCTGGCGTCATCACAATGATGACAAAAAGGTTTCCACACTTCCTCACTCTGTCCCTGCCTCGTTATCCACACTTCCTCACTCTGTCCCTCCCTCGTTATCCACACTTCCTCACTCTGTCCCTGCCTCATTATCCACACTTTCTCACTCTGTCCCTCCCTCGTTATCCACACTTCCTCACTCTGTCCCTCCCTCGTTATCCACACTTCCTCACTCTGTCCCTCCCTCGTTATCCACACTTCCTCACTCTGTCCCTCCCTCGTTATCCACACTTTACGCTCTAACCACATGGCTACCCTGCCGCCCCCATGTATAAATGGCTTTAGCCTGGTGCTAACGTTGAACTTTCCTAGACTTATTGGTCCCTAGAGGGCAGTAGATGAATAACCCTGGGCTTGATCTAGTTATTGGTAAATTCACATACTGTATTCTTCCCCTGGTGCTACTATAGTGGATTCTAATGTGGGATTTAGTCTTGATGTGGGATAAACACTATTCCCTCTGAAATAATTACCTAAACTAAATGGTGCTTAGTGTTCAGAGACATGTGATAAGGGGGTTCTGTTAGTGCTACAAGCAGAGTACAAATCATGTTGGACTTTGTGGAAAATAATGTTCTTTCCTTTCTCTCTCTCTCTCTGTCTCGATCCCTCTCTGTCTCTCTACCTCTCTCTCTGTCTCTCTCTCTGTCTCGATCCCTCTCTGTCTCTCTACCTCTCTCTCTGTCTCGATCCCTCTCTGTCTCTCTACCTCTCTCTCTCTGTCTCTCTCTCTCTCTGTCTCGATCCCGCTGTCTCTCTACCTCTCTCTCTCTGTCTCTCTCTCTGTCTCTCCCTCGATCTCTCTCTCTCTGTCTTTCTCCCTCTATCGCTCTCTCTCTCTGTCTCTCCCTTGATCTCGCTCTCTCTCCCTCTCTCTCTCTGTCTCTCTCCCTCTCTCTCTCTCTCTCTCTCTCTCTCTCTCTCCTGCTCTCTCTCCCGCTCTCTATCTCTCTCTCCCTGTCTCTCTCTCCCTCTCTCTCTCTCCCCCGCTATCTCTGTCTCTCTTTCTCTCCCGCTCTCTCTCTCTGTCTCTCTCCCTCTCTCTCTCTCTCTCTCTCTCCCGCTCTCTCTCCCACTGTCTCTCTCTCTCGCTCTCTCTACCTCGATCTCTCTCTGTCTCCCCCGCTGTCTCTCTCTCTCTCTCTCTCTCTCTCCCGCTCTCTCTCTCTCTCCCACTGTCTCTCTCTCTCTCTACCTCGATCTCTCTCTGTCTCCCCCGCTGTCTCTCTCTCTCTCTCTCTTCCGTTCTCTCTCTCTCTCTCTCTCTCTCTCTCTCTCTCTCTCTCTCTCTCTCTCTCTCCTCTCAGACCATTCACGTGGCCATCGTGTGTGCCGGGTACAACGCCAGTCGTGATGTGGTGACACTCGTCAAGTCAGTCCTTTTTCACAGGTAGGTACACGCACAGCTGGGCCTGTCTGCAGCCCTCCTCTCTCAGCAGACTGAATATGCTGCCGCCTACTCTCGGTTGCATGGCAACGCCACCACCTCAGTGAACCCCCTGGCTCTGTGTGTGTGTGTGTGTGTGTGTGTGTGTGTGTGTGTGTGTGTGTGTGTGTGTGTGTGTGTGTGTGTGTGTGTGTGTGTGTGTGTGTGATTTTTATTGTAAATAAGAACAGAATACATTGCTAAACACTTCTACATTAACCTCTACGGGATGGGTGTCCCTAAACCGGTTCGGTTGTTGCTAACGTGACAATAATGACGTTGTAAACAACAGCCAACTTTCCCGGGACATAGACATGTCTTATATGGGCAGAAAGTTTCAATTCTTGTTAATCTAACTGCAGTGTCCAATTAACAGTAACTATTACAGTGAAAAAGTACCATGCTATTATTTGAGGAGAGTGCACAACAACAAAACAATTTTATCACGGAAACTGGTTTGATACGTGGACCTCTGAAGGTAAATAATGTACTTACATTCAGTAATCTAAATAATGTACTTACATTCAGTAATCTAAATAATGTACTTACATTCAGTAATCTAAATAATGTACTTACATTCAGTAATCTTGATCTGATTTGTCATCCTGAGAGTCCCAGGATTAAAATGTAAAACAATTTTGTTTGATTAAAAACAATTTTTATGTTCAAATGTGGGAACTGGGTTCTACAGTTCGATGTATGAGTTAGAGAACTTACGTCAGTTATGATTCGAGTGTCGTCCGTTTCGGGAAAGTACCTGCGTAACTGATTCTGTGGATCAGAAACATTGTTTTTCTGTGTGGATCAGACACATTGTTATTCTGTGGATCAGACACATTGTTATTCTGTGGATCAGACACATTGTTATTCTGTGTGGATCAGACACATTGTTATTCTGTGTGGATCAGACACATTGTTATTCTGTGTGGATCAGACACATTGTTATTCTGTGTGGATCAGACACATTGTTATTCTGTGTGGATCAGACACATTGTTATACTGTGTGGATCAGACACATTGTTATTCTGTGGATCAGACACATTGTTATTCTGTGGATCAGACACATTGTTATTCTGTGTGGATCAGACACATTGTTATTCTGTGTGGATCAGACACATTGTTATTCTGTGTGGATCAGACACATTGTTATTCTGTGTGGATCAGACACATTGTTATTCTGTTTGGATCAGACACATTGTAATTTTGTTTGGATCAGACACATTGTTATTCTGTGTGGATCAGACACATTGTTATTCTGTGTGGATCAGACACATTGTTATTCTGTGTGGATCAGACACATTGTTATTCTGTGTGGATCAGACACATTGTTATACTGTGGATCAGACACATTGTTATTCTGTGGATCAGACACATTGTTATTCTGTAGATCAGACACATTGTTATTCTGTGTGGATCAGACACATTGCTATTCTAGACACATTGTTATTCTGTGTGGATCAGACACATTCTGTGTGGATCAGACACATTGTTATTCTGTGTGGATCAGACACATTGTTATTCTGTGTGGATCAGACACATTGTTATTCTGTGTGGATCAGACACATTGTTATTCTGTGGATCAGACACATTGTTATTCTAGACACATTGTTATTCTGTGGAGCAGACACATTGTTATTCTAGACACATTGTTATTCTGTGTGGATTAGACACATTGTTATTCTGTGTGGATCAGACACATTGTTATTCTGTGTGGATCAGACACATTGTTATTCTGTGTGGATCAGACACATTGTTATTCTGTGTGGATCAGACACATTGTTATTGTGTGGATCAGACACATTGTTATTCTGTGTGGATCAGACACATTGTTATTCTGTGTGGATCAGACACATTGTTATTCTGTGGATCAGACACATTGTTATTCTGTGGATCAGACACATTGTTATTCTGTGTGGATCAGACACATTGTTATTCTGTGTGGATCAGACACATTGTTATTCTGTGTGGATCAGACACATTGTTATTCTGTGTGGATCAGATACATTGTTATTCTGTGGATCAGACACATTGTTATTCTG
>NC_138297.1:74310000-74335000 GCF_965601325.2 Salmo salar
CAGAGGGTTTCATGTTGTTCTGTGTGTTTATATCCAGAGGGTTTCATGTTGTTCTGTGTGTTTATATCCAGAGGGTTTCATGTTGTTCTGTGTGTTTATATCCAGAGGGTTTCATGTTGTTCTGTGTGTTTATATCCAGAGGGTTTCATGTTGTTCTGTGTGTTTATATCCAGAGGGTTTCATGTTGTTCTGTGTGTTTATATCCAGAGGGTTTCATGTTGTTCTGTGTGTTTATATCCAGAGGGTTTCATGTTGTTCTGTGTGTTTATATCCAGAGGGTTTCATGTTGTTCTGTGTGTTTATATCCAGAGGGTTTCATGTTGTTCTGTGTGTTTATATCCAGAGGGTTTCATGTTGTTCTGTGTGTTTATATCCAGAGGGTTTCATGTTGTTCTGTGTGTTTATATCCAGAGGGTTTCATGTTGTTCTGTGTGTTTATATCCAGAGGGTTTCATGTTGTTCTGTGTGTTTATATCCAGAGGGTTTCATGTTGTTCTGTGTGTTTATATCCAGAGGGTTTCATGTTGTTCTGTGTGTTTATATCCAGAGGGTTTCATGTTGTTCTGTGTGTTTATATCCAGAGGGTTTCATGTTGTTCTGTGTGTTTATATCCAGAGGGTTTCATGTTGTTCTGTGTGTTTATATCCAGAGGGTTTCATGTTGTTCTGTGTGTTTATATCCAGAGGGTTTCATGTTGTTCTGTGTGTTTATATCCAGAGGGTTTCATGTTGTTCTGTGTGTTTATATCCAGAGGGTTTCATGTTGTTCTGTGTGTTTATATCCAGAGGGTTTCATGTTGTTCTGTGTGTTTATATCCAGAGGGTTTCATGTTGTTCTGTGTGTTTATATCCAGAGGTTTCATGTTGTTCTGTGTGTTTATATCCAGAGGGTTTCATGTTGTTCTGTGTGTTTATATCCAGAGGGTTTCATGTTGTTCTGTGTGTTTATATCCAGAGGGTTTCATGTTGATTTCTATTTCTACTTCAAAGTATTGCGCTTATGGTCTAAGTCTCACCTTCTCCTTCCCTCCTTGTGTGTGTGTGTGTGTGTGTGTGTGTGTGTGTGTGTGTGTGTGTGTGTGTGTGTGTGTGTGTGTGTGTGTGTGTGTGTGTGTGTGTGTGTGTGTGTGTGTGTTGTGTTGTGTTTTCCAGGCGAAACCCTCTCCACTTCCACATCATAACAGACTCTACTGCCCAGCAGATTCTAGCGTCTCTGTTCCACACCTGGATGGTCCCTGCTGTCAGGGTGGACTTCTACGACGCAGACGAACTCAAGGTGAGACACACACGTCTACAGCTCACTTCCCAAAACAACTTCTCCTCATGTGATCAACAATAAGAGAGATTCTGCACCTTCGTCTTTCTCCAACTGATCTCCTCAAACATTCACATCCTCATCCTCTGTCCTCAACAAGACTGTCTGGTTCGTGTGTGTTAATACCTGAGGTGTCATGGATCCTCAACAAGACTGTCTGGTTCGTGTGTGTTAATACCTGAGGTGTCATGGATCCTCAACAAGACTGTCTGGTTCGTGTGTGTTAATACCTGAGGTGTCGTGGTTCCTCAACAAGACTGTCTGGTTCGTGTGTGTTAATACCTGAGGTGTCGTGGTTCCTCAACAAGACTGTCTGGTTCGTGTGTGTTAATACCTGAGGTGTCATGGTTCCTCAACAAGACTGTCTGGTTCGTGTGTGTTAATACCTGAGGTGTCGTGGTTCCTCAACAAGACTGTCTGGTTCGTGTGTGTTAATACCTGAGGTGTCGTGGTTCCTCAACAAGACTGTCTGGTTCGTGTGTGTTAATACCTGAGGTGTCATGGTTCCTCAACAAGACTGTCTGGTTCGTGTGTGTTAATACCTGAGGTGTCGTGGTTCCTCAACAAGACTGTCTGGTTCGTGTGTGTTAATACCACCCTCTACCTCCTTCTCTTCTGTCAGGCTGAGGTGTCGTGGATCCCCAACAAGCATTACTCAGGTATCTACGGTCTAATGAAGCTGGTGCTCACCAAGACCTTACCTCCAGACCTGCAGAAAGTCATCGTCCTGGACACAGATATCACCTTCGCTACGGACATCGCTGAGCTCTGGGCCGTCTTCCACAAGTTCAAAGGTGAGGCTACTGCATCATTTCCTGTTGGGGTGTAGTCATTGTGCTTCCTGTTGCTTCTGCTAAAGGGCTTGTATTCGTTAGGACCCGCTAGCAAAACTAAAATGAGTGTTTCTTATTGGACAAGGTCAGTTAGTCCCTCCCTATTTCAAATAAGTGTTCTTCTGTTAGGGAAAGGGGGGTACCTAGTCAGTTGGAAAGGAAAGGGGGATACATAGTCAGTTGGAAAGGGGGGATACCTAGTCAGTTGGAAAGGAAAGGGGGATACCTAGTCAGTTGGAAAGGAAAGGGGGATACCTAGTCAGTTGGAAAGGGGGATACCTAGTCAGTTGGAAAGGGGGGGATACCTAGTCAGTTGGAAAGGAAAGGGGGATACCTAGTCAGTTGGAAAGGGGGATACCTAGTCAGTTGGAAAGGGGATACCTAGTCAGTTGGAAAGGAAAGGGGGATACCTAGTCAGTTGGAAAGGGGGGATACCTAGTCAGTTGGAAAGGGGGATACCTAGTCAGTTGGAAAGGGGGGGTACCTAGTCAGTTGGAAAGGGGGATACCTAGTCAGTTGGAAAGGGGAAAGGGGGGATACCTAGTCAGTTGGAAAGGGGGGGATACCTAGTCAGTTGTAAAGGAAAGGGGGATACCTAGTCAGTTGGAAAGGGGGATACCTAGTCAGTTGAAAGGAAAGGGGGATACCTAGTCAGTTGGAAAGGGGGGGTACCTAGTCAGTTGGAAAGGGGGATACCTAGTCAGTTGGAAAGGGGGGGTACCTAGTCAGTTGTAAAGGAAAGGGGGATACCTAGTCAGTTGGAAAGGGGGATACCTAGTCAGTTGGAAAGGGGGGGTACCTAGTCAGGTGGAAAGGAAAGGGGGATACCTAGTCAGTTGGAAAGGAAAGGGGGGATACCTAGTCAGTTGGAAAGGGGGATACCTAGTCAGTTGGAAAGGGGGATACCTAGTCAGTTGGAAAGGGGAAAGGGGGGATACCTAGTCAGTTGGAAAGGAAAGGGGGGATACCTAGTCAGTTGGAAAGGAAAGGGGGGTACCTAGTCAGTTGGAAAGGGGGATACCTAGTCAGTTGGAAAGGAAAGGGGGGTAACTAGTCAGTTGGAAAGGGGGATACCTAGTCAGTTGGAATGGGGGATACCTAGTCAGTTGGAAAGGAAAGGGGGATACCTAGTCAGTTGGAAAGGGGGGGTACCTAGTCAGTTGGAAAGGAAAGGGGGATACCTAGTCAGTTGGAAAGGGGGATACCTAGTCAGTTGGAAAGGAAAGGGGGATACCTAGTCAGTTGGAAAGGAAAGGGGGATACCTAGTCAGTTGGAAAGGAAAGGGGGGATACCTAGTCAGTTGGAAAGGGGGGTACCTAGTCAGTTGGAAAGGGGGATACCTAGTCAGTTGGAAAGGGGGATACCTAGTCAGTTGGAAAGGAAAGGGGGATACCTAGTCAGTTGGAAAGGGGGATACCTAGTCAGTTGGAAAAGGGGGATACCTAGTCAGTTGGAAAGGAAAGGGGGATACCTAGTCAGTTGGAAAGGGGGATACCTAGTCAGTTGGAAAGGGGGATACCTAGTCAGTTGGAAAGGAAAGGGGGATACCTAGTCAGTTGGAAAGGGGGATACCTAGTCAGTTGGAAAGGAAAGGGGGATACCTAGTCAGTTGGAAAGGGGGGGATACCTAGTCAGTTGGAAAGGGGGGTACCTAGTCAGTTGGAAAGGAAAGGGGGATACCTAGTCAGTTGGAAAGGGGGATACCTAGTCAGTTGGAAAGGGGGGTACCTAGTCAGTTGGAAAGGGGGGATACCTAGTCAGTTGGAAAGGAAAGGGGGGATACCTAGTCAGTTGGAAAGGAAAGGGGGATACCTAGTCAGTTGGAAAGGAAAGGGGGATACCTAGTCAGTTGGAAAGGGGGGATACCTAGTCAGTTGGAAAGGGGGATACCTAGTCAGTTGGAAAGGAAAGGGGGGTACCTAGTCAGTTGGAAAGGAAAGGGGGATACCTAGTCAGTTGGAAAGGAAAGGGGGATACCTAGTCAGTTGGAAAGGAAAGGGGGATACCTAGTCAGTTGGAAAGGAAAGGGGGATACCTAGTCAGTTGGAAAGGAAAGGGGGATACCTAGTCAGTTGGAAAGGGGGGATACCTAGTCAGTTGGAAAGGGGGATACCTAGTCAGTTGGAAAGGAAAGGGGGATACCTAGTCAGTTGGAAAGGAAAGGGGGATACCTAGTCAGTTGGAAAGGAAAGGGGGATACCTAGTCAGTTGGAAAGGGGGATACCTAGTCAGTTGGAAAGGGGGGGTACCTAGTCAGTTGGAAAGGGGGGATACCTAGTCAGTTGGAAAGGAAAGGGGGGATACCTAGTCAGTTGGAAAGGGGGGATACCTAGTCAGTTGGAAAGGAAAGGGGGGTACCTAGTCAGTTGGAAAGGAAAGGGGGATACCTAGTCAGTTGGAAAGGAAAGGGGGGTACCTAGTCAGTTGGAAAGGAAAGGGGGGTACCTAGTCAGTTGGAAAGGAAAGGGGGGTACCTAGTCAGTTGGAAAGGGGGGATACCTAGTCAGTTGGAAAGGAAAGGGGGGATACCTAGTCAGTTGGAAAGGAAAGGGGGGATACCTAGTCAGTTGGAAAGGAAAGGGGGTACCTAGTCAGTTGGAAAGGAAAGGGGGGATACCTAGTCAGTTGGAAAGGGGGATACCTAGTCAGTTGGAAAGGGGAAAGGGGGGATACCTAGTCAGTTGGAAAGGAAAGGGGGGATACCTAGTCAGTTGGAAAGGAAAGGGGGTACCTAGTCAGTTGGAAAGGGGGATACCTAGTCAGTTGGAAAGGAAAGGGGGGTAACTAGTCAGTTGGAAAGGGGGATACCTAGTCAGTTGGAAAGGGGGATACCTAGTCAGTTGGAAAGGGGGATACCTAGTCAGTTGGAAAGGGGGGATACCTAGTCAGTTGGAAAGGGGGGATACCTAGTCAGTTGGAAAGGAAAGGGGGGATACCTAGTCAGTTGGAAAGGGGGGAT
This sequence comes from Salmo salar, assembly GCF_965601325.2. NCBI lineage: Eukaryota > Metazoa > Chordata > Actinopteri > Salmoniformes > Salmonidae > Salmo > Salmo salar. The sequence continues at coordinate 74,315,108 of NC_138297.1, forward strand.
ACCTAGTCAGTTGGAAAGGGGGATACCTAGTCAGTTGGAAAGGAAAGGGGGATACCTAGTCAGTTGGAAAGGAAAGGGGGATACCTAGTCAGTTGGAAAGGAAAGGGGGATAACTAGTCAGTTCGAAAAGAAAGGGGGATACCTAGTCAGTTGGAAAGGAAAGGGGGGTACCTAGTCAGTTGGAAAGGGGGATACCTAGTCAGTTGGAAAGGAAAGGGCGATACCTAGTCAGTTGGAAAGGGGGATACCTAGTCAGTTGGAAAGGAAAGGGGGATACCTAGTCAGTTGGAAAGGAAAGGGGGATACCTAGTCAGTTGGAAAGGGGGGTACCTAGTCAGTTGGAAAGGAAAGGGGGATACCTAGTCAGTTGGAAAGGGGGATACCTAGTCAGTTGGAAAGGAAAGGGGGATACCTAGTCAGTTGGAAAGGAAAGGGGGATACCTAGTCAGTTGGAAAGGAAAGGGGGGTACCTAGTCAGTTGGAAAGGGGGATACCTAGTCAGTTGGAAAGGAAAGGGGGGATACCTAGTCAGTTGGAAAGGGGGGTACCTAGTCAGTTGGAAAGGGGAATACCTAGTCAGTTGGAAAGGGGGATACCTAGTCAGTTGGAAAGGAAAGGGGGGATACCTAGTCAGTTGGAAAGGGGGATACCTAGTCAGTTGGAAAGGGGGGTACCTAGTCAGTTGGAAAGGAAAGGGGGATACCTAGTCAGTTGGAAAGGGGGATACCTAGTCAGTTGGAAAGGGGGGTACCTAGTCAGTTGGAAAGGGGGATACCTAGTCAGTTGGAAATACCTAGTCAGTTGGAAAGGGGGATACCTAGTCAGTTGGAAAGGAAAGGGGGATACCTAGTCAGTTGGAAAGGAAAGGGGGATACCTAGTCAGTTGGAAAGGGGGGTATCTAGTCAGTTGGAAAGGAAAGGGGGATACCTAGTCAGTTGGAAAGGGGGATACCTAGTCAGTTGGAAAGGGGGATACCTAGTCAGTTGGAAAGGAAAGGGGGGATACCTAGTCAGTTGGAAAGGGGGGATACCTAGTCAGTTGGAAAGGGGGATACCTAGTCAGTTGGAAAGGAAAGGGGGGTACCTAGTCAGTTGGAAAGGGGGGTACCTAGTCAGTTGGTAAGGAAAGGGGGGATACCTAGTCAGTTGGAAAGGGGGATACCTAGTCAGTTGGAAAGGGGGATACCTAGTCAGTTGGAAAGGAAAGGGGGGTACCTAGTCAGTTGGAAAGGGGGATACCTAGTCAGTTGGTAAGGAAAGGGGGGATACCTAGTCAGTTGGAAAGGGGGATACCTAGTCAGTTGGAAAGGGGGGTACCTAGTCAGTTGGAAAGGAAAGGGGGATACCTAGTCAGTTGGAAAGGAAAGGGGGGATACCTAGTCAGTTGGAAAGGGGGATACCTAGTCAGTTGGAAAGGGGGGTACCTAGTCAGTTGGAAAGGAAAGGGGGGATACCTAGTCAGTTGGAAAGGGGGATACCTAGTCAGTTGGAAAGGGGGGTACCTAGTCAGTTGGAAAGGAAAGGGGGATACCTAGTCAGTTGGAAAGGGGGATACCTAGTCAGTTGGAAAGGGGGATACCTAGTCAGTTGGAAAGGGGGATACCTAGTCAGTTGGAAAGGAAAGGGGGATACCTAGTCAGTTGGAAAGGAAAGGGGGGATACCTAGTCAGTTGGAAAGGGGGGTATCTAGTCAGTTGGAAAGGAAAGGGGGATACCTAGTCAGTTGGAAAGGAAAGGGGGGATACCTAGTCAGTTGGAAAGGGGGGTATCTAGTCAGTTGGAAAGGAAAGGGGGATACCTAGTCAGTTGGAAAGGGGGATACCTAGTCAGTTGGAAAGGGGGATACCTAGTCAGTTGGAAAGGAAAGGGGGGATACCTAGTCAGTTGGAAAGGGGGATACCTAGTCAGTTGGAAAGGGGGATACCTAGTCAGTTGGAAAGGAAAGGGGGGATACCTAGTCAGTTGGAAAGGGGGGATACCTAGTCAGTTGGAAAGGGGGATACCTAGACAGTTGGAAAGGAAAGGGGGGTACCTAGTCAGTTGGAAAGGGGGGTACCTAGTCAGTTGGTAAGGAAAGGGGGGATACCTAGTCAGTTGGAAAGGGGGATACCTAGTCAGTTGGAAAGGGGGATACCTAGTCAGTTGGAAAGGAAAGGGGGGTACCTAGTCAGTTCGAAAAGAAAGGGGGATACCTAGTCAGTTGGAAAGGAAAGGGGGGATACCTAGTCAGTTGGAAAGGGGGATACCTAGTCAGTTGGAAAAGGGGGTACCTAGTCAGTTGGAAAGGAAAGGGGGATACCTAGTCAGTTGGAAAGGGGGGTACCTAGTCAGTTGGAAAGGAAAGGGGGATACCTAGTCAGTTGGAAAGGGGGGTACCTAGTCAGTTGGAAAGGAAAGGGGGATACCTAGTCAGTTGGAAAGGAAAGGGGGATACCTAGTCAGTTGGAAAGGGGGATACCTAGTCAGTTGGAAAGGAAAGGGGGATACCTAGTCAGTTGGAAAGGAAAGGGGGATACCTAGTCAGTTGGAAAGGGGGGTACCTAGTCAGTTGGAAAGGAAAGGGGGATACCTAGTCAGTTGGAAAGGGGGATACCTAGTCAGTTGGAAAGGGGGGTACCTAGTCAGTTGGAAAGGGGGATACCTAGTCAGTTGGAAAGGAAAGGGGGATACCTAGTCAGTTGGAAAGGGGGGATACCTAGTCAGTTGGAAAGGGGGGGTACCTAGTCAGTTGGAAAGGAAAGGGGGATACCTAGTCAGTTGGAAAGGAAAGGGGGGGATACCTAGTCAGTTGGAAAGGAAAGGGGGATACCTAGTCAGTTGGAAAGGAAAGGGGGATACCTAGTCAGTTGGAAAGGAAAGGGGGATACCTAGTCAGTTGGAAAGGGGGGATACCTAGTCAGTTGGAAAGGGGGATACCTAGTCAGTTGGAAAGGAAAGGGGGATACCTAGTCAGTTGGAAAGGGGGATACCTAGTCAGTTGGAAAGGGGGGTACCTAGTCAGTTGGAAAGGGGGATACCTAGTCAGTTGGAAAGGGGGGTACCTAGTCAGTTGGAAAGGAAAGGGGGATACCTAGTCAGTTGGAAAGGGGGATACCTAGTCAGTTGGAAAGGGGGATACCTAGTCAGTTGGTAAGGAAAGGGGGGATACCTAGTCAGTTGGAAAGGGGGGGTACCTAGTCAGTTGGAAAGGGGAATACCTAGTCAGTTAGAAAGGGGGATACCTAGTCAGTTGGAAAGGAAAGGGGGGATACCTAGTCAGTTGGAAAGGGGGATACCTAGTCAGTTGGAAAGGGGGGTACCTAGTCAGTTGGAAAGGAAAGGGGGATACCTAGTCAGTTGGAAAGGGGGATACCTAGTCAGTTGGAAAGGGGGGATACCTAGTCAGTTGGAAAGGAAAGGGGGATACCTAGTCAGTTGGAAAGGAGGGGGTACCTAGTCAGTTGGAAAGGGGGGATACCTAGTCAGTTGGAAAGGGGGATACCTAGTCAGTTGGAAAGGAAAGGGGGGATACCTAGTCAGTTGGAAAGGGGGGATACCTAGTCAGTTGGAAAGGGGGATACCTAGTCAGTTGGAAAGGAAAGGGGGGTACCTAGTCAGTTGGAAAGGGGGGTACCTAGTCAGTTGGTAAGGAAAGGGGGGATACCTAGTCAGTTGGAAAGGGGGATACCTAGTCAGTTGGAAAGGGGGATACCTAGTCAGTTGGAAAGGGGGGTACCTAGTCAGTTGGAAAGGGGGATACCTAGTCAGTTGGTAAGGAAAGGGGGGATACCTAGTCAGTTGGAAAGGGGAATACCTAGTCAGTTGGAAAGGGGGATACCTAGTCAGTTGGAAAGGAAAGGGGGGATACCTAGTCAGTTGGAAAGGGGGATACCTAGTCAGTTGGAAAGGGGGATACCTAGTCAGTTGGAAAGGAAAGGGGGATACCTAGTCAGTTGGAAAGGAAAGGGGGATACCTAGTCAGTTGGAAAGGGGGATACCTAGTCAGTTGGAAAGGGGGATACCTAGTCAGTTGGAAAGGGGGATACCTAGTCAGTTGGAAAGGAAAGGGGGATACCTAGTCAGTTGGAAAGGGGGATACCTAGTCAGTTGGTAAGGAAAGGGGGGATACCTAGTCAGTTGGAAAGGGGAATACCTAGTCAGTTAGAAAGGGGGATACCTAGTCAGTTGGAAAGGAAAGGGGGGATACCTAGTCAGTTGGAAAGGAAAGGGGGGTACCTAGTCAGTTGGAAAGGAAAGGGGGTACCTAGTCAGTTGGAAAGGAAAGGGGGATACCTAGTCAGTTGGAAAGGGGGATACCTAGTCAGTTGGAAAGGGGGATACCTAGTCAGTTGGAAAGGGGGATACCTAGTCAGTTGGAAAGGAAAGGGGGATACCTAGTCAGTTGGAAAGGAAAGGGGGATACCTAGTCAGTTGGAAAGGGGGGTATCTAGTCAGTTGGAAAGGAAAGGGGGATACCTAGTCAGTTGGAAAGGGGGATACCTAGTCAGTTGGAAAGGGGGATACCTAGTCAGTTGGAAAGGAAAGGGGGGATACCTAGTCAGTTGGAAAGGGGGATACCTAGTCAGTTGGAAAGGGGGATACCTAGTCAGTTGGAAAGGAAAGGGGGGATACCTAGTCAGTTGGAAAGGGGGGATACCTAGTCAGTTGGAAAGGGGGATACCTAGACAGTTGGAAAGGAAAGGGGGGTACCTAGTCAGTTGGAAAGGGGGGTACCTAGTCAGTTGGTAAGGAAAGGGGGGATACCTAGTCAGTTGGAAAGGGGGATACCTAGTCAGTTGGAAAGGGGGATACCTAGTCAGTTGGAAAGGAAAGGGGGGTACCTAGTCAGTTGGAAATTGGGGATACCTAGTCAGTTGGAAAGGGGGATACCTAGTCAGTTGGAAAGGGGGGATACCTAGTCAGTTGGAAAGGGGAATACCTAGTCAGTTAGAAAGGGGGATACCTAGTCAGTTGGAAAGGAAAGGGGGGATACCTAGTCAGTTGGAAAGGGGGGTACCTAGTCAGTTGGAAAGGAAAGGGGGATACCTAGTCAGTTGGAAAGGGGGATACCTAGTCAGTTGGAAAGGAAAGGGGGATACCTAGTCAGTTGGAAAGGAAAGGGGGATACCTAGTCAGTTGGAAAGGGGGGTATCTAGTCAGTTGGAAAGGAAAGGGGGATACCTAGTCAGTTGGAAAGGGGGATACCTAGTCAGTTGGAAAGGAAAGGGGGATACCTAGTCAGTTGGAAAGGAAAGGGGGATACCTAGTCAGTTGGAAAGGAAAGGGGGGATACCTAGTCAGTTGGAAAGGGGGGATACCTAGTCAGTTGGAAAGGGGGATACCTAGTCAGTTGGAAAGGAAAGGGGGGTACCTAGTCAGTTGGAAAGGGGGATACCTAGTCAGTTGGAAAGGAAAGGGGGATACCTAGTCAGTTGGAAAGGGGGATACCTAGTCAGTTGGAAAGGGGGATACCTAGTCAGTTGGAAAGGAAAGGGGGGTACCTAGTCAGTTGGAAAGGGGGATACCTAGTCAGTTGGTAAGGAAAGGGGGGATACCTAGTCAGTTGGAAAGGGGGGGTACCTAGTCAGTTGGAAAGGGGAATACCTAGTCAGTTAGAAAGGGGGATACCTAGTCAGTTGGAAAGGAAAGGGGGGATACCTAGTCAGTTGGAAAGGGGGATACCTAGTCAGTTGGAAAGGGGGGTACCTAGTCAGTTGGAAAGGAAAGGGGGATACCTAGTCAGTTGGAAAGGAAAGGGGGATACCTAGTCAGTTGGAAAGGGGGGATACCTAGTCAGTTGGAAAGGAAAGGGGGATACCTAGTCAGTTGGAAAGGAAAGGGGGGATACCTAGTCAGTTGGAAAGGGGAATACCTAGTCAGTTGGAAAGGGGATACCTAGTCAGTTGGAAAGGGGAATACCTAGTCAGTTGGAAAGGGGGATACCTAGTCAGTTGGAAAGGGGGGTACCTAGTCAGTTGGAAAGGAAAGGGGGATACCTAGTCAGTTGGAAAGGAAAGGGGGATACCTAGTCAGTTGGAAAGGAAAGGGGGGATACCTAGTCAGTTGGAAAGGGGGGATACCTAGTCAGTTGGAAAGGGGGATACCTAGTCAGTTGGAAAGGAAAGGGGGGTACCTAGTCAGTTGGAAAGGGGGATACCTAGTCAGTTGGTAAGGAAAGGGGGGATACCTAGTCAGTTGGAAAGGGGGGGTACCTAGTCAGTTGGAAAGGAAAGGGGGATACCTAGTCAGTTGGAAAGGGGGACCAGCAGGGGGAGGGGGGTACCTAGTCAGTTGGAAAGGAAAGGGGGGATACCTAGTCAGTTGGAAAGGGGGATACCTAGTCAGTTGGAAAGGAAAGGGGGGATACCTAGTCAGTTGGAAAGGAAAGGGGGATACCTAGTCAGTTGGAAAGGGGGGATACCTAGTCAGTTGGAAAGGAAAGGGGGGATACCTAGTCAGTTGGAAAGGGGGATACCTAGTCAGTTGGAAAGGGGGATACCTAGTCAGTTGGAAAGGAAAGGGGGATACCTAGTCAGTTGGAAAGGAAAGGGGGGATACCTAGTCAGTTGGAAAGGAAAGGGGGATACCTAGTCAGTTGGAAAGGGGGATACCTAGTCAGTTGGAAAGGGGGATACCTAGTCAGTTGTGCAACTAAATGTATCTTCCGCATTTAACCCACAAACCCCTGGGAATCAGAGAGGTGCAGAGGGGGCTGCCTGGGTTAACTGCCTTGCTCAGGGGAACAGTGGGTTAACTGCCTTGCTCAGGAGAACAGTGGGTTAACTGCCTTGCTCAGGGGAACAGTGGGTTAACTGCCTTGTTCAGGGGAACAGTGGATTAACTGCCTTGCTCAGGGGAACAGTGGGTTAACTGCCTTGCTCAGGGGAACAGTGGGTTAACTGTGGGTTAACTGCCTTGCTCAGGGGAACAGTGGGTTAACTGTGGGTTAACTGCCTTGTTCAGGGGAACAGTGGGTTAACTGCCATGCTCAGGGGAACAGTGGGTTAACTGCCATGCTCAGGGGAACAGTGGGTTAACTGCCTTGCTCAGGGGAACAGTGGGTTAACTGCCTTGCTCAGGGGAACAGTGGGTTAACTGCCTTGTTCAGGGGAACAGTGGGTTAACTGCCTTGCTCAGGGGCAGAACGACAGATTTTTACCTTGTCAGCTCAGAGATTCGATCCAGCAACCTTCCGGTTACTGGCCCAATGCTCTAACCACTAGGCTACGTTTGGATCCTAATTGAGTTGTCTATTCAGGACGTACATTTAAATTCAATTGATGATTTGCACATTGTTTTTCTACGAGGAGGAAGAGGGAGGAGGTGGAGTCCAGAGATTTATTAGTCCCTTACTGTCCCACTGTGGATTACCTTTGGGATTACCTTTGGGATTACCTTTGGGATTACCTTTGGATTACCTTGGGATTACCTTTTGGATTACCTTGGGATTACCTTCATTAACAGTTCACTTTATGCTTCACCCCTACCCCCCCACCCTGTTCATTCTCTACCCCCCCACCCTGTTCATTCTCTACCCCCCCACCCTGTTCATTCTCTACCCCCCCACCCTGTTCATTCTCTACCCCCCCCACCCTGTTCATTCTCTACCCCCCCCACCCTGTTCATTCTCTACCCCCCCACCCTGTTCATTCTCTACCCCCCCCACCCTGTTCATTCTCTACCCCCCCACCCTGTTCATTCTCTACCCCCCCACCCTGTTCATTCTCTACCCCCCCCACCCTGTTCATTCTCTACCCCCCCACCCTGTTCATTCTCTACCCCCCCCCACCCTGTTCATTCTCTACCCCCCCCACCCTGTTCATTCTCTACCCCCCCACCCTGTTCATTCTCTACCCCCCCCACCCTGTTCATTCTCTACCCCCCCACCCTGTTCATTCTCTACCCCCCACCCTGTTCATTCTCTACCCCCCCACCCTGTTCATTCTCTACCCCCCCACCCTGTTCATTCTCTACCCCCCCACCCTGTTCATTCTCTACCCCCCCACCCTGTTCATTCTCTACCCCCCCACCCTGTTCATTCTCTACCCCCCCACCCTGTTCATTCTCTACCCCCCACCCTGTTCATTCTCTACTCCCCCCACCCTGTTCATTCTCTACCCCCCCACCCTGTTCATTCTCTACCCCCCACCCTGTTCATTCTCTACTCCCCCACCCTGTTCATTCTCTACCCCCCCACCCTGTTCATTCTCTACCCCCCCACCCTGTTCATTCTCTACCCCCCCACCCTGTTCATTCTCTACCCCCCCCACCCTGTTCATTCTCTACCCCCCCACCCTGTTCATTCTCTACCCCCCCACCCTGTTCATTCTCTACCCCCCACCCTGTTCATTCTACCTGTTCATTCTCTACCCCCCACCCTGTTCATTCTCTACCCCCACCCTGTTCTCTCTACCCCTCACCCATTCAGTTAGCTGTCCTTTCTACCTCTCACCCATTCAGTTAGCTGTCCTTTCTACTCCTCACCCATTCAGCTAGCTGTCCTTTCTACCCCTCACCCATTCAGTTAGCTGTCCTTTCTACCCCCCACCCATTCAGTTAGCTGTCCTTTCTACCCCTCACCCATTCAGTTAGCTGTTCTTTCTACCTCTCACCCATTCAGTTAGCTGTCCTTTCTACTCCTCACCCATTCAGTTAGCTGTCCTTTCTACCCCTCACCCATTCAGTTAGCTGTCCTTTCTACCTCTCACCCATTCAGCTAGCTGTCCTTTCTACTCCTCACCCATTCAGTTAGCTGTCCTCTCTACCCCTCACCCATTCAGTTAGCTGTCCTTTCTACCCCTCACCCATTCAGTTAGCTGTCCTTTCTACCTCTCACCCATTCAGTTAGCTGTCCTTTCTACACCTTACCCATTCAGTTAGCTGTCCTTTCTACCCCTCACCCATTCAGTTAGCTGTCCTTTCTACCCATCACCCATTCAGTTAGCTGTCCTTTCTACTCCTCACCCATTCAGTTAGCTGTCCTTTCTACCCCTCACCCATTCAGTTAGCTGTCCTTTCTACCTCTCACCCATTCAGTTAGCTGTCCTTTCACCCTCACCCATTCATTAGCTTCCTTTCTACCCCTCACCCATTCAGTTAGCTGTCCTTTCTACCTGTTCATTCTCTACCCCCCCACCCTGTTCATTCTCTACCCCCCCACCCTGTTCATTCTCTACCCCCTCACCCTGTTCATTCTCTACCCCCCCACCCTGTTCATTCTCTACCCCCCCACCCTGTTCATTCTCTACCCCCCCACCCTGTTCATTCTCTACCCCCCACCCTGTTCATTCTCTACCCCCCCACCCTGTTCATTCTGTCCTTTCTACCCCTCACCCATTCAGTTAGCTGTCCTTTCTACCCCTCACCCATTCAGTTAGCTGTCCTTTCTACCCCCCCACCCATTCAGTTAGCTGTCCTTTCTACCCCCCCCACCCATTCAGTTAGCTGTCCTTTCTACCCCTCACCCATTCAGTTAGCTGTCCTTTCTACCCCTCACCCATTCAGTTAGCTGTCCTTTCTACCCCTCACCCATTCAGTTAGCTGTCCTTTCTACCCCTCACCCATTCAGTTAGCTGTCCTTTCTACCTCTCACCCATTCAGTTAGCTGTCCTTTCTACCCCCCCACCCATTCAGTTAGCTGTCCTTTCTACCCCTCACCCATTCAGTTAGCTGTCCTTTCTACCCCTCACCCATTCAGTTAGCTGTCCTTTCTACCCCTCACCCATTCAGTTAGCTGTCCTTTCTACCCCTCACCCATTCAGTTAGCTGTCCTTTCTACCCCTCACCCATTCAGTTAGCTGTCCTTTCTACCCCCCACCCATTCAGTTAGCTGTCCTTTCTACCCCCCCACCCATTCAGTTAGCTGTCCTTTCTACCTCTCACCCATTCAGTTAGCTGTCCTTTCTACCCCTCACCCATTCAGTTAGCCGTCCTTTCAACCCCTCACCCATTCAGTTAGCTGTCCTTTCTACCCCTCACCCATTCAGTTAGCTGTCCTTTCTACCCCCCCACCCATTCAGTTAGCTGTCCTTTCTACCTCTCACCCATTCAGTTAGCTGTCCTTTATACCACCCACCCATTCAGTTAGCTGTCCTTTCTACCCCTCACCCATTCAGTTAGCTGTCCTTTCTACCCCATCACCCATTCAGTTAGCTGTCCTTTCTACTCCTCACCCATTCAGTTAGCTGTCCTTTCTACCCATCACCCATTCAGTTAGCTGTCCTTTCTACTCCTCACCCATTCAGTTAGCTGTCCTTTCTACCCATCACCCATTCAGTTGGCTGTCCTTTCTACCCCTCACCCATTCAGTTAGCTGTCCTTTCTACCTCTCACCCATTCAGTTAGCTGTCCTTTCTACTCCTCACCCATTCAGTTAGCTGTCCTTTCTACCCCTCACCCATTCAGTTAGCTGTCCTTTCTACCTCTCACCCATTCAGTTAGCTGTCCTTTCTACCCCTCACCCATTCAGTTAGCTGTCCTTTCTACCCCTCACCCATTCAGTTAGCTGTCCTTTCTACCCCTCACCCATTCAGTTAGCTGTCCTTTCTACCTCTCACCCATTCAGTTAGCTGTCCTTTCTACACCTCACCCATTCAGTTAGCTGTCCTTTCTACCCCTCACCCATTCAGTTAGCTGTCCTTTCTACCCATCACCCATTCAGTTAGCTGTCCTTTCTACTCCTCACCCATTCAGTTAGCTGTCCTTTCTACCCATCACCCATTCAGTTAGCTGTCCTTTCTACCCATCACCCATTCAGTTAGCTGTCCTTTCTACTCCTCACCCATTCAGTTAGCTGTCCTTTCTACCCATCACCCATTCAGTTAGCTGTCCTTTCTACCCCTCACCCATTCAGTTAGCTGTCCTTTCTACCCCTCACCCATTCAGTTAGCTGTCCTTTCTACCCCTCACCCATTCAGTTAGCTGTCCTTTCTACCTCTCACCCATTCAGTTAGCTGTCCTTTCTACCCCTCACCCATTCAGTTAGCTGTCCTTTCTACCCCTCACCCATTCAGTTAGCTGTCCTTTCTACCCCTCACCCATTCAGTTAGCTGTCCTTTCTACCCCTCACCCATTCAGTTAGCTGTCCTTTCTACCCCTCACCCATTCAGTTAGCTGTCCTTTCTACCCCTCACCCATTCAGTTAGCTGTCCTTTCTACCCCTCACCCATTCAATTAGCTGTCCTTTCTACCTCTCACCCATTCAGTTAGCTGTCCTTTCTACCCCTCACCCATTCAGTTAGCTGTCCTTTCTACCCCTCACCCATTCAGTTAGCTGTCCTTTCAACCCCCCCACCCATTCAGTTAGCTGTCCTTTCTACCCCTCACCCATTCAGTTAGCTGTCCTTTCTACCCCTCACCCATTCAGTTAGCTGTCCTTTCTACCCCTCACCCATTCAGTTAGCTGTCCTTTCTACCCATCACCCATTCAGTTAGCTGTCCTTTCTACTCCTCACCCATTCAGTTAGCTGTCCTTTCTACCCATCACCCATTCAGTTAGCTGTCCTTTCTACTCCTCACCCATTCAGTTAGCTGTCCTTTCTACCCATCACCCATTCAGTTGGCTGTCCTTTCTACCCCTCACCCATTCAGTTAGCTGTCCTTTCTACCCCTCACCCATTCAGTTAGCTGTCCTTTCTACCCCTCACCCATTCAGTTAGCTGTCCTTTCTACCCCTCACCCATTCAGTTAGCTGTCCTTTCTACCCCTCACCCATTCAGTTAGCTGTCCTTTCTACCTCCTCACCCATTCAGTTAGCTGTCCTTTCTACCCCTCACCCATTCAGTTAGCTGTCCTTTCTACCCCTCACCCATTCAGTTAGCTGTCCTTTCTACCTCTCACCCATTCAGTTAGCTGTCCTTTCTACCCCTCACCCATTCAGTTAGCTGTCCTTTCTACCCCTCACCCATTCAGTTAGCTGTCCTTTCTACCCATCACCCATTCAGTTGGCTGTTCTTTCAACCCCCCCCCCCCCCCCCCCCCACTGCATTCTCACATACTGACTATGCGGCCCGAATGGCAATCTATTCCATATATAGTGCACTACTTTTTTCCAGAGCCTCATTTGCCCTGGACAAAAGTAGTGCACTATATAGGTAATAGAGTGCCATTAGGGAGGCGTATGGATTCTAGCACATTCACAGGTGTACAGCGACGTGTTCGATGCTGAGTACTCCCTATTTTAAACCTGTGCTTTTATCCCATTTAAAGTGAAACCACCTACAGTGCTGAAACTTAAATTCCTACTACTTTGCTATTTTAATGATTCCAGAACTTACTTACATTTCCATTAGGCGTTTCAAACCATTATACCACAGACCACCTACTGCGATGATTCTGAATTGTGACGTAAAAAGAATTGTAATTACCATAATGTATTCTATTTTAATGTTTAGAATTCAGAACTACTTTACAGTTCAATTAGAATTCAAACCCACTCTCTGTTCCATCTAGCCAGCCAATCATTCTTTCCCAAGCAGCGTATCGCAGACACATTGGTTTGGATTAAGAGTGTTGGATGGTTTAGGATTCTGAAAGTCTAATATTGAAGTCTCCGCCTCCCACCCTTCTTTTACCCAGGAGACAGTATGCAGATAGTAGCTTGTCATTGTGACGGTTCAGGCAAAGAGGTAAAACTGGCTCTATAGATTCAGGTATCTAGTGCTGCTCCTACAGCCCACTGCTGGGCCTCTATCTGCTCCTACAGCCCCCTATCTGCTCCTACAGTCCCCTATCTGCTCCTACAGCCCCCTATCTGCTCCTACAGCCCCCTGCTGGGTCTCTATCTGCTCCTACAGCCCCCTATCTGCTCCTACAGCCCCCTGCTGGTTCTCTATCTGCTCCTACAGCCCCCTATCTGCTCCTACAGCCCCCTGCTGGGTCTCTATCTGCTCCTACAGCCCCCTGCTGGGTCTCTATCTGCTCCTACAGCCCCCTGCTGGGTCTCTATCTGCTCCTACAGCCCCCTGCTGGGTCTCTATCTGCTCCTACAGCCCCCTATCTGCTCCTACAGCCCCCTGCTGGGTCTCTATCTGCTCCTACAGCCCCCTGCTGGGTCTCTATCTGCTCCTACAGCCCCCTGCTGGGTCTCTATCTGCTCCTACAGCCCCCTGCTGGGTCTCTATCTGCTCCTACAGCCCCCTGCTGGGTCTCTCAGACTGTAGGATGTTGTTTGGGTAGAAACCCAGCTAGATGTCTCAGTGACTGTAGGATGTTGTTTGGGTAGAAACCCAGCTAGATGTCTGACTGTAGGATGTTGTTTGGGTAGAAACCCAGCTAGATGTCTGACTGTAGGATGTTGTTCGGGTAGAAACCAGCATCCTACAGTCTCTGCTACATTGTAACAGCGAAGTGGCCACGGTGAACTCATATATGGGGCTCAGCCAGGACTGTTACTTTTGTAACTGAATGAAAACATTTAAAAAAAGTTATTTAACCGATTTTGATGTTTTGGAAAGTAGATGGTAAATCTGCCTGTGAACAGATTGGGGAGAGTTAATCCTGTGGTATTAAGCCCAGTGTCACAGACCGGCGTTCATTAGTAAAATGACTAAGTATACTTGTGGTGGACAGATGTCAACTGATACGCAACAACACACTGAAATGAACCTTATGGTTCGTATTGTAGCATAGCAACACCCTGAAATGAACCTTATGGTTCGTATTGTAGCATAGCAACACCCTGAAATGAACCTTATGGTCCGTATTGTAGCATAGCAACACACTGAAATGAACCTTATGGTTCGTATTGTAGCATAGCAACACACTGAAATGAACCTTCTGGTTCGTATTGTAGCATAGCAACACCCTGAAATGAACCTTATGGTTCGTATTGTAGCATAGCAACACCCTGAAATGAACCTTATGGTTCGTATTGTAGCATAGCAACACCCTGAAATGAACCTTATGGTTCGTATTGTAGCATAGCAACACCCTGAAATTAACCTTATGGTCCGTATTGTAGCATAGCAACACACTGAAATGAACCTTATGGTTCGTATTGTAGCATAGCAACACACTGAAATGAACCTTCTGGTTCGTATTGTAGCATAGCAACACCCTGAAATGAACCTTATGGTCCGTATTGTAGCATAGCAACACCCTGAAATGAACCTTATGGTTCGTATTGTAGCATAGCAACACCCTGAAATGAACCTTATGGTCCGTATTGTAGCATAGCAACACCCTGAAATTAACCTTCTGGTTCGTATTGTAGCATAGCAACACACTGAAATGAACCTTCTGGTCCGTATTGTAGCATAGCAACACCCTGAAATGAACCTTATGGTTCGTATTGTAGCATAGCAACACCCTGAAATGAACCTTATGGTTCGTATTGTAGCATAGCAACACCCTGAAATGAACCTTCTGGTCCGTATTGTAGCATAGCAACACCCTGAAATGAACCTTCTGGTTCGTATTGTAGCATAGCAACACCCTGAAATGAACCTTCTGGTTCGTATTGTAGCATAGCAACATAGATGCTAATTCAATAACATGGCATCATTAACATAGCATCTCACTCATCATTACTCAGGATTCATTCAGGATTATCCGTAACCATGGTATCATCCACATCAACGTAGAAGTGGTTAGAAACATATTCTATGTTTTATTTGCAATAAAAGTGACTCCAAAATGACACCGATAGATATTTTTTACCTTCATTTCTATTGAGAATCAAAATAATCTGAATAACTACCAAAACAATCAGCAAATGTATCCAACTAGTTTGTAGTCATTGTGTGTTTATATGGGACCATATATTTAACTTTGTACTACTTTAATACACAGAAGTGAATTTGTACCAATACTTTTGCTCCCCTAAAATAGTGGACTATATACAAAAAAAAAGTGCTGTAAATTTCAAAACGGTTCACCCGGGATGAATGAAAATACCCTCAAATGAAAGCTGACAGTCTGAGTCTGTACTTTAACATCATAGTCATTGTGTGATTAAACCCAAACTTTTGGAGTATAGAGCCAAAATAATAAAAACATGCTTCACTGTCCCCATAACTACAGAGGGAACTGTATTTTATTCCCAGTAGACTGACTAGTCCAGTATGTATTTTATTCTCAGTAGACTGACTGGTCCAGTATGTATTATATTCCCAGTAGACTGACTGACTAGTCCAGTATATATTTTATTCCCAGTAGACTGACTAGTCCAGTATATATTTTATTCCCAGTAGACTGACTACTCCAGTATGTATTTTATTCCCAGTAGACTGACTAGTCCAGTATATATTTTATTCCCAGTAGACTGACTAGTCCAGTATGTATTTTATTCCCAGTAGACTGACTAGTCCAGTATGTATTTTATTCCCAGTAGACTGACTAGTCCAGTATGTATTTTATTCTCAGTAGACTGACTAGTCCAGTATGTATTTTATTCCCAGTAGACTGACTAGTCCAGTATGTATTTTATTCTCAGTAGACTGACTAGTCCAGTATGTATTTTATTCTCAGTAGACTGACTAGTCCAGTATGTATTTTATTCCCAGTAGACTGACTAGTCCAGTATGTATTTTATTCTCAGTAGACTGACTAGTCCAGTATGTATTTTATTCCCAGTAGACTGACTAGTCCAGTATATATTTTATTCCCAGTAGACTGACTGACTAGTCCAGTATGTATTTTATTCCCAGTAGACTGACTAGTCCAGTATGTATTTTATTCCCAGTAGACTGACTAGTCCAGTATGTATTTTATTCTCAGTAGACTGACTAATCCAGTATGTATTTTATTACCAGTAGACTGACTAGTCCAGTATGTATTTTATTCCCAGTAGACTGACTAGTCCAGTATATATTTTATTCCCAGTAGACTGACTGACTAGTCCAGTATATATTTTATTCCCAGTAGACTGACTGACTAGTCCAGTATGTATTTTATTCCCAGTAGACTGACTAGTCCAGTATGTATTTTATTCCCAGTAGACTGACTAGTCCAGTATGTATTTTATTCCAGTAGACTGACTGACTAGTCCAGTATATATTTTATTCCAGTAGACTGACTGACTAGTCCAGTATATATTTTATTCCCAGTAGATTGACTAGTCCAGTATGTATTTTATTCTCAGTAGACTGACTAGTCCAGTATGTATTTTATTCTCAGTAGACTGACTAGTCCAGTATGTATTTTATTCCAGTAGACTGACTAGTCCAGTATGTATTTTATTCTCAGTAGACTGACTAGTCCAGTATGTATTTTTTCCCAGTAGACTGACTAGTCCAGTATATATTTTATTCCCAGTAGACTGACTGACTAGTCCAGTATGTATTTTATTCCCAGTAGACTGACTAGTCCAGTATGTATTTATTCCCAGTAGACTGACTAGTCCAGTATGTATTTTATTCTCAGTAGACTGACTAATCCAGTATGTATTTTATTCCCAGTAGACTGACTAGTCCAGTATGTATTTTATTCCCAGTAGACTGACTAGTCCAGTATATATTTTATTCCCAGTAGACTGACTAGTCCAGTATATATTTTATTCCCAGTAGACTGACTGACTAGTCCAGTATGTATTTTATTCCCAGTAGACTGACTAGTCCAGTATGTATTTTATTCCCAGTAGACTGACTAGTCCAGTATGTATTTTATTCCCAGTAGACTGACTGACTAGTCCAGTATATATTTTATTCCCAGTAGACTGACTGACTAGTCCAGTATATATTTTATTCCCAGTAGATTGACTGACTAGTCCAGTATATATTTTATTCCCAGTAGACTGACTAGTCCAGTATGTATTTTATTCCCAGTAGACTGACTAGTCCAGTATGTATTTTATTCCCAGTAGACTGACTAGTCCAGTATATATTTTATTCCCAGTAGACTGACTGACTAGTCCAGTATGTATTTTATTCCCAGTAGACTGACTAGTCCAGTATGTATTTTATTCCCAGTAGACTGACTAGTCCAGTATGTATTTTATTCCCAGTAGACTGACTAGTCCAGAATGTATTTTATAGTGTCTGGCAGGTTACTGTAAACACTTCAAAGTAGATTTCTTGAAAAACATTTTCCCTGATACTCTTTCCCTATTTGTCTTTCCTCCAATCCTCACTTCCTCTCTCCTCGCCGCCTCCTCAGAGCACATTGCAGGAGAAGGTTTTAAGGGCGGGTCCTTTGATCTTCTCCTCCAATCCGGTTCGAGAAGGAGGCGAGGACAGAGGATACTAGGAAATTGAGACAAATTGAGACAAATTGAGAAAGTGCCGGCAACGTCTTGCGAACACAGTAAACTGTATCTATCTGAGCGAAGGCCCAAGCTGTCTCAGAATGGGATTTCTTCATATAGTTGATTACAGGTATTAGCAGGGAGGGCAAGGACCACTCTGGCTGTTACTGTCCACTCTAAATCCACACACACACACACACACACACACACACACACACACACACACACACACACACACACACACACACACACACACACACACACACACACACACACACACACACACACACACACACACACACACACACACACACACACACACACACATACACACACACACACACACACACAGAGAGACTCTCCAAATCCTCCATTACTTAACTGGATTAAACGGCAGCTTCTCTCCTCCAAATAGCCACATGGTGAAGTCTTAAGAAGAACCAACAGATAGTCCACTACTTTATAATCTATTTTACTGACGGACTGCTACTTCCCATGTTGTTTTAGTGTTTTAATGTCATCCCTACCATTCATACACCCTCTAATGTCATCCCTACCATTCATACACCCTCTCTAATGTCATCCCTACCATTCATACACCCTCTCTAATGTCATCCCTACCATTCATACACCCTCTGTCATCCCTACCATTCATACACCCTCTCTAATGTCATCCCTACCATTCACACACCCTCTCTAATGTCATCCCTACCATTCATACACCCTCTCTAATGTCATCCCTACCATTCATACACCCTCTCTAATGTCATCCCTACCATTCACACACCCTCTCTAATGTCATCCCTACCATTCATACACCCTCTCTAATGTCATCCCTACCATTCATACACCCTCTCTAATGTCATCCCTACCATTCACACACCCTCTCTAATGTCATCCCTACCATTCACACCCTCTCTAATGTCATCCCTACCATTCACACCCTCTCTAATGTCATCCCTACCATTCACACCCCCTCTCTAATGTCATCCCTACCATTCACACACCCTCTCTAATGTCATCCCTACCATTCATACACCCTCTCTAATGTCATCCCTACCATTCATCAACGCTCTCTAATGTCATCCCTACCATTCATACACCCTCTCTAATGTCATCCCTACCATTCACACCCTCTCTAATGTCATCCCTACCATTCACACCCTCTCTAATGTCATCCCTACCATTCATACACCCTCTCTAATGTCATCCCTACCATTCATACACCCTCTCTAATGTCATCCCTACCATTCACACCCTCTAATGTCATCCCTACCATTCATACACCCTCTCTAATGTCATCCCTACCATTCACACCCCCTCTAATGTCATCCCTACCATTCATACACCCTCTCTAATGTCATCCCTACCATTCACCCCCTCTAATGTCATCCCTACCATTCACCCCCTCTCTAATGTCATCCCTACCATTCACCCCCTCTAATGTCATCTCTACCATTCATACACCCTCTCTAATGTCATCCCTACCATTCACCCCCTCTGTCATCCCTACCATTCACACCCTCTAATGTCATCCCTACCATTCATACACCCTCTCTAATGTCATCCCTACCATTCACACCCTCTCTAATGTCATCCCTACATTCACACCCTCTAATGTCATCCCTACCATTCAACACCCTCTCTAATGTCATCCCTACCATTCATACACCCTCTCTAATGTCATCCCTACCATCTCACACCCTCTCTAATGTCATCCCTACCATTCACACACCCTCTCTAATGTCATCCCTACCATTCACACACCCTCTCTAATGTCATCCCTACCATTCATACACCTCTAACATCCCACCCTCACACCCTCTGTCATCCCTACCATTCAGCACACCCTCTAATGTCATCCCTACCATCACACCCTCTAATGTCATCCCTACCATTCACACCCTCTAATGTCATCCCTACCATTCATACACCCTCTCTAATGTCATCCCTACCATTCACACCCTCTAATGTCATCCCTACCATTCATACACCCTCTCTAATGTCATCCCTACCATTCACACCCCCTCTAATGTCATCCCTACCATTCATACACCCTCTCTAATGTCATCCCTACCATTCACCCCCTCTAATGTCATCCCTACCATTCACCCCCTCTCTAATGTCATCCCTACCATTCACCCCCTCTAATGTCATCTCTACCATTCATACACCCTCTCTAATGTCATCCCTACCATTCACCCCCTCTAATGTCATCCCTACCATTCACACCCTCTCTAATGTCATCCCTACCATTCATACACCCTCTCTAATGTCATCCCTACCATTCACACCCTCTAATGTCATCCCTACCATTCACACACCCTCTCTAATGTCATCCCTACCATTCATACACCCTCTCTAATGGCATCCCTACCATTCACACCCTCTCTAATGTCATCCCTACCATTCATACACCCTCTCTAATGTCATCCCTACCATTCACACACTCTCTAATGTCATCCCTACCATTCATACACCCTCTCTAATGTCATCCCTACCATTCACACCCTCTAATGTCATCCCTACCATTCACACACCCTCTCTAATGTCATCCCTACCATTCACACCCTCTGTCATCCCTACCATTCACACACCCTCTAATGTCATCCCTACCATTCACACCCTCTGTCATCCCTACCATTCACACACCCTCTAATATCATCCCTACCATACACCCTCTCTAAAGTCATCCCTACCATTCACCCCCTCTAATATCATCCCTACCATTC
>NC_138297.1:74342500-74377500 GCF_965601325.2 Salmo salar
CTCTCCTCTGAGATGATAGCTCTCTCTCCTCTCCTCTGAGATGATAGCTCCCTCTCCCCTCCTCTGAGATGATAGCTCCCTCTCCTCTGAGATGACAGCTCCCTCTCCTCTGAGATGATAGCTCCCTCTCCTCTCCTCTGAGATGATAGCTCCCTCTCCACTCCTCTGAGATGATAGCTCTCTCTCCTCTCCTCTGAGATGATAGCTCCCTCTCCTCTCCTCTGAGATGATAGCTCCCTCTCCCCTCCTCTGAGATGATAGCTCCCTCTCCCCTCCTCTGAGATGATAGCTCCCTCTCCTCTCCTCTGAGATGATAGCTCCCTCTCCTCTGAGATGATAGCTCCCTCTCCACTCCTCTGAGATGATAGCTCCCTCTCCACTCCTCTGAGATGATAGCTCCCTCTCCTCTGAGATGATAGCTCCCTCTCCTCTGAGATGATAGCTCTCTCTCCTCTCCTCTGAGATGATAGCTCCCTCTCCCCTCCTCTGAGATGATAGCTCCCTCTCCTCTCCTCTGAGATGATAGCTCCCTCTCCTCTGAGATGATAGCTCTCTCTCCTCTCCTCTGAGATGATAGCTCCCTCTCCCCTCCTCTGAGATGATAGCTCCCTCTCCTCTCCTCTGAGATGATAGCTCCCTCTCCTCTGAGATGATAGCTCCCTCTCCACTCCTCTGAGATGATAGCTCCCTCTCCACTCCTCTGAGATGATACCTCCCTCTCCTCTCCTCTGAGATGATAGCTCCCTCTCCTCTCCTCTGAGATGATAGCTCCCTCTCCTCTGAGATGATAGCTCCCTCTCCTCTGAGATGATAGCTCTCTCTCCTCTCCTCTGAGATGATAGCTCCCTCTCCACTCCTCTGAGATGATAGCTCCCTCTCCACTCCTCTGAGATGATACCTCCCTCTCCTCTCCTCTGAGATGATAGCTCCCTCTCCACTCCTCTGAGATGATAGCTCCCTCTCCTCTGAGATGATAGCTCCCTCTCCTCTGAGATGATAGCTCCCTCTCCTCTGAGATGATAGCTCCCTCTCCTCTGAGATGATAGCTCTCTCTCCTCTCCTCTGAGATGATAGCTCCCTCTCCACTCCTCTGAGATGATAGCTCCCTCTCCTCTCCTCTGAGATGATAGCTCCCTCTCCTCTCCTCTGAGATGATAGCTCCCTCTCCCCTCCTCTGAGATGATAGCTCCCTCTCCCCTCCTCTGAGATGATAGCTCCCTCTCCTCTCCTCTGAGATGATAGCTCCCTCTCCTCTGAGATGATAGCTCCCTCTCCTCTCCTCTGAGATGATAGCTCCCTCTCCACTCCTCTGAGATGATAGCTCCCTCTCCACTCCTCTGAGATGATAGCTCCCTCTCCTCTTCTCTGAGATGATAGCTCCCTCTCCTCTCCTCTGAGATGATAGCTCCCTCTCCTCTCCTCTGAGATGATAGCTCCCTCTCCTCTCCTCTGAGATGATAGCTCCCTCTCCTCTGAGATGATAGCTCCCTCTCCCCTCCTCTGAGATGATAGCTCCCTCTCCTCTGAGATGATAGCTCTCTCTCCACTCCTCTGAGATGATAGCTCCCTCTCCTCTCCTCTGAGATGATAGCTCCCTCTCCTCTGAGATGATAGCTCCCTCTCCTCTCCTCTGAGATGATAGCTCCCTCTCCTCTGAGATGATAGCTCCCTCTCCCCTCCTCTGAGATGATAGCTCCCTCTCCTCTGAGATGATAGCTCTCTCTCCACTCCTCTGAGATGATAGCTCCCTCTCCTCTCCTCTGAGATGATAGCTCCCTCTCCTCTGAGATGATAGCTCCCTCTCCTCTCCTCTGAGATGATAG
Source organism: Salmo salar (assembly GCF_965601325.2). Taxonomy (NCBI): domain Eukaryota; kingdom Metazoa; phylum Chordata; class Actinopteri; order Salmoniformes; family Salmonidae; genus Salmo; species Salmo salar. The sequence goes on from NC_138297.1 coordinate 74,344,324, forward strand.
CTCCCTCTCCACTCCTCTGAGATGATAGCTCCCTCTCCACTCCTCTGAGATGACAGCTCCCTCTCCTCTGAGATGACAGCTCCCTCCCTCTCCTCTGAGATGACAGCTCCCTCTCCTCTGAGATGATAGCTCTCTCTCCACTCCTCTGAGATGATAGCTCCCTCTCCTCTCCTCTGAGATGATAGCTCCCTCTCCTCTGAGATGATAGCTCCCTCTCCTCTCCTCTGAGATGATAGCTCCCTCTCCTCTGAGATGATAGCTCCCTCTCCTCTCCTCTGAGATGATAGCTCCCTCTCCTCTGAGATGATAGCTCCCTCTCCCCTCCTCTGAGATGATAGCTCCCTCTCCTCTGAGATGATAGCTCCCTCTCCTCTGAGATGATAGCTCCCTCTCCTCTGAGATGATAGCTCCCTCTCCTCTCCTCTGAGATGATAGCTCCCTCTCCACTCCTCTGAGATGATAGCTCCCTCTCCTCTCAGATGATAGCTCCCTCTCCTCTGAGATGATAGCTCCTTCTCCTCTGAGATGATAGCTCCCTCTCCTCTCCTCTGAGATGATAGCTCCCTCTCCTCTCCTCTGAGATGATAGCTCTCTCTCCCCTCCTCTGAGATGATAGCTCCCTCTCCTCTCCTCTGAGATGACAGCTCCCTCTCCTCTGAGATGATAGCTCCCTCTCCTCTCCTCTGAGATGATAGCTCCCTCTCCTCTGAGATGATAGCTCCCTCTCCTCTGAGATGATAGCTCCCTCTCCTCTGAGATGATAGCTCCCTCTCCTCTGAGATGATAGCTCCCTCTCCTCTGAGATGATAGCTCTCTCTCCTCTCCTCTGAGATGATAGCTCCCTCTCCTCTCCTCTGAGATGATAGCTCTCTCTCCCCTCCTCTGAGATGATAGCTCCCTCTCCTCTGAGATGATAGCTCCCTCTCCTCTGAGATGATAGCTCCTTCTCCTCTGAGATGATAGCTCCCTCTCCTCTCCTCTGAGATGATAGCTCCCTCTCCTCTCCTCTGAGATGATAGCTCTCTCTCCCCTCCTCTGAGATGATAGCTCCCTCTCCTCTCCTCTGAGATGACAGCTCCCTCTCCTCTGAGATGATAGCTCCCTCTCCTCTCCTCTGAGATGATAGCTCCTTCTCCTCTGAGATGATAGCTCCCTCTCCTCTGAGATGATAGCTCCCTCTCCTCTGAGATGATAGCTCCCTCTCCTCTGAGATGATAGCTCCCTCTCCTCTGAGATGATAGCTCCCTCTCCTCTGAGATGATAGCTCCCTCTCCTCTGAGATGATAGCTCCCTCTCCACTCCTCTGAGATGATAGCTCCCTCTCCTCTCCTCTGAGATGACAGCTCCCTCTCCACTCCTCTGAGATGATAGCTCCCTCTCCACTCCTCTGAGATGATAGCTCCCTCTCCTCTGAGATGACAGCTCCCTCTCCTCTGAGATGATAGCTCCCTCTCCACTCCTCTGAGATGATAGCTCCCTCTCCTCTCCTCTGAGATGACAGCTCCCTCTCCCCTCCTCTGAGATGACAGCTCCCTCTCCACTCCTCTGAGATGACACCTCACCCTCCAGTCGTCCCTGAGCTCCTGTGCTCTGTGACCCCTCCTCTCTTTCATGACTAGATGTTCCACCTCTCCCTTGTTTCTCTCTCTCTCTGTGTTCTTACCTTCATCTACTCCATCAGTTTTAACTCAATGTGAGCAGATTGTCTTGCTGAAAAGGCACCATTCATTTCTCTTTATTTCTTGCAATTGATTCAACTTCAGTGGACGGGCTCTACTAAAAAGCTTGTTGAGCAGCTGACTCCACATCGCCCTCTGGTGGGTGAGTGTTATAACGAGCCAACACTACTCTATGGTGCAGCATTGTTTGTTATGTTCTCACATCTATCGAGCAGCCCTTGGTAGTAACCTGAGTGTTGTTTGACAGCTGACTCCACAGCACCCCCTGGTGGGTAATTATGATAATGAGATATTTATCTTCTATAGAGCAGCCTTGGTAGTAACCTGAGTGTTGTTTGACAGCTGACTCCACAGCACCCTCTGGTGGGTAATTATGATAATGAGATATTTCTCTTCTATAGAGCAGCCTTGGTAGTAACCTGAGTGTTGTTTGACAGCTGACTCCACAGCACCCCCTGGTGGGTAATTATGATAATGAGATATTTATCTTCTATAGAGCAGCCTTGGTAGTAACCTGAGTGTTGTTTGACAGCTGACTCCACAGCACCCTCTGGTGGGTAATTATGATAATGAGATATTTATCTTCTATAGAGCAGCCTTGGTAGTAACCTGAGTGTTGTTTGACAGCTGACTCCACAGCACCCTCTGGTGGGTAATTATGATAATGAGATATTTCTCTTCTATAGAGCAGCCCTTGGTAGTAACCTGAGTGTTCTGTGTGTCTCTCTTTTCCAGGTTCTAGTGGTCTGGTGGAGAACCAGAGTGACTGGTGCCTGGGGAACCTTAGTAACCTGAGTGTTCTGTTTGTGTTCTGTGTTCTAGGTCAGCAGGTTCTAGGTCTGGTGGAGAACCAGAGTGACTGGTACCTGGGGAACCTGTGGAAAAATCATCGGCCCTGGCCCGCCCTGGAGAGGGGCTTCAATACAGGTGAGACACGCACACACAGAAAGTGGGGACAGTCAGTGGATTTACTATATGAAATAAAAGGTAATTTCTTCCCTTTGAGACATATGTTGTCAACACTTTCTATGAGTACAAACTTTATTCCCAATCAAAATGATAATGACTAACTTTATTGTCCCTGAGCTGCCTGTGAGTTTCTCACCAATAACAGAAGTATTTACTTCAGTCTCCTCTCTTCTTGGTGAGAGACAGAATGAATCATGTCTTGGACTGGAACAAACTGGCTCCTCTCTTCTTGGGGACAGAGACAGAATGAATAATATATTGGACTGGAACAAACTGTCTCCTCTCTTCTTGGGGACAGAGACAGAATGAATCATGTCTTGGACTGGAACAAACTGTCTCCTCTCTTCTTGGGGACAGAGACAGAATGAATCATGTCTTGGACTGGAACAAATTGTCTCCTCTCTTCTTGGGGACAGAGACAGAATGAATCATGTCTTGGACTGGAACAAACTGGCTCCTCTCTTCTTGGGGACAGAGACAGAATGAATCATGTCTTGAATTGGAACAAACAAACCATCTCTCTCTCCACCCTGCTGATCTTCTAGAGTTAGGCTGGGTCTCAATTGGCATTCTATCGCCCAATATTCCCTATGTAGTGCACTACTTTTGACCAGGGCCCATAGGGAAAAGGGTGCCATTTGGGATCTCAGCCCCAGAGAAAGGCAGAGCAGCAAATGAACGCATTTGGCTGTAATGGCGTCTTCAACAGATGGTCAGGCTACAGAGGCTCTTTCATCTCTGAAGAAGTTTCCGTTGTGTTCACAGGAAGTGATGCGATGAAAATATGTTGCAGCGACGGTGTGGTTGCGATCACTTCCTCTCTGTTTGAAATGAAAGCTGAAAAGATTTGGCATGGGTCCTCAGATCCTCAAAAAGTTCTACAGCTGCACCATCGAGAGCATCCTGACCGGTTGCAACACCGCCTGGTATGGCAACTGCTCGGCCTCCGACAGCAAGGCACTACAGAGGGTAGTGTGGACGGCCCAGTACATCACTGTGGCCAAGCTTCCTGCCATCCAGGACCTCTATACCAGGCGGTGTCAGAGGAAGGCCCAAAAAATTGTCAAAGACTCCAGCCACCCAAGTCATAGACTGTTCTCTCTGCTACCTCACAGTTAGACATGACTGTTGATTCAGATTACCTGTTGACTCAGGTAATGTCTAACCTGCTGATTGGGGACTGTTAAGTCATGTGACCTCTGTTCCAGGTGTGATCTTGCTGCTGATTGGGGGACTGTTAAGTCATGTGACCTCTGTTCCAGGTGTGATCTTGCTGCTGATTGGGGGACTGTTAAGTCATGTGACCTCTGTTCCAGGTGTGATCTTGCTGCTGATTGGGGGACTGTTAAGTCATGTGACCTCTGTTCCAGGTGTGATCTTGCTGCTGATTGGGGGACTGTTAAGTCATGTGACCTCTGTTCCAGGTGTGATCTTGCTGCTGATTGGGGACTGTTAAGTCATGTGACCTCTGTTCCAGGTGTGATCTTGCTGCTGATTGGGGGACTGTTAAGTCATGTGACCTCTGTTCCAGGTGTGATCTTGCTGCTGATTGGGGGACTGTTAAGTCATGTGACCTCTGTTCCAGGTGTGATCTTGCTGCTGATTGGGGACTGTTAAGTCATGTGACCTCTGTTCCAGGTGTGATCTTGCTGCTGATTGGGGGACTGTTAAGTCATGTGACCTCTGTTCCAGGTGTGATCTTGCTGCTGATTGGGGGACTGTTAAGTCATGTGACCTCTGTTCCAGGTGTGATCTTGCTGCTGATTGGGGGACTGTTAAGTCATGTGACCTCTGTTCCAGGTGTGATCTTGCTGCTGATTGGGGGACTGTTAAGTCATGTGACCTCTGTTCCAGGTGTGATCTTGCTGCTGATTGGGGGACTGTTAAGTCATGTGACCTCTGTTCCAGGTGTGATCTTGCTGCTGATTGGGGGACTGTTAAGTCATGTGACCTCTGTTCCAGGTGTGATCTTGCTGCTGATTGGGGGACTGTTAAGTCATGTGACCTCTGTTCCAGGTGTGATCTTGCTGCTGATTGGGGGACTGTTAAGTCATGTGACCTCTGTTCCAGGTGTGATCTTGCTGCTTCTGGACCGACTGAGGAAGCTGCGATGGGAACAGATGTGGAGACTGACAGCAGAGAGAGAACTGATGAGCATGTTGTCTACATCACTGGCTGACCAGGTAACACACACACACACACACACACACACCACACACACACACACACACACACACACACACACACACACACACACACACACACACACACACACACACACACACACACACACACACACACACAGAGAGAGAATCATAAACACACCTGTGTATTGAACTACTTGAAGTTCACCATTAAAATGGCTGGATTATTACACTTCAGACGTCAGTATTTTATGGTAATGAAACACCAAGGATTTTATTTAAGAGTTCCTTCAAGCTTATATAAATGACCGGCACGTTTACCATGTTGTCATTAAAATGTTCACTAAATAAAGTTCTGGAATTTATTGTAGTTTGGAATTTGTGAAGATTCTAGAAGTGTTTTAGTGTTCCGTTCAACTCTCCAATCAGCTGTTAACTCCTCTTTACCACGCCGTTCATTATGAGGAAAACAACAAGCTTTATAATGTCTCCTATTAGGAGAATATAGACTGTCTCTGAACCAGCAAGATCTCAGTCAGAGAAAACCTGGTCAAATACTGTCTCTGAACCAGCAAGATCTCAGTCAGAGAAAACCTGGTCAAATACTGTCTCTGAACCAGCAAGATCTCAGTCAGAGAAAACCTGGTCAAATACTGTCTCTGAACCAGCAAGATCTCAGTCAGAGAAAACCTGGTCAAATACTGTCTCTGTAACAGCAAGATCTCAGTCAGAGAAAACCTGGTCAAATACTGTCTCTGAACCAGCAAGATCTCAGTCAGAGAAAACCTGGTCAAATACTGTCTCTGAACCAGCAAGATCTCAGTCAGAGAAAACCTGGTCAAATACTGTCTCTGTTAGAGCTTGTATTAAAGAAAGCCCTTGAAGAGTGTGGCAGCAGCTATTGTAGTTGAGGATTGTTCTAACATGAGAGATATAATCGTACAGATATAGCCATGCTGATAACATAACAGGTACTGTGATAGAACAATTACAACATTTACCTGATTTTATTTGATATTAATGGTTAATAATGAATACTTAACTAATAGTAAGAAACATCTGTTATATTAATGCTGTGTGTCTGTAAAGGGATGCTTTCCACTCTAGCTTCCAGGCAGTTAGTCTGGGGATACGGTCAGAGGAAAATTGTGTTTTGCTAGAGATGGCTTGAGCTGACAATGACTTGGTGATAAAGACCTACAGCCGGCCTTCCGTAGGCGAGATGTGGTGTGAGACTGGAGATAGAGATGAGACTGGAGATGGAGATGAGACTGGAGATAGAGATGAGACTGGAGACAAGAGGAGACTGGAGATAGAGATGAGACTGGAGATGGAGATGAGATGAGACTGGAGACAAGAGGAGACTGGAGATAGAGATGAGACTGGAGATGGAGATGAGACTGGAGACAGAGATGAGACTGGAGATGGAGATGAGACTGGAGACAGAGATGAGACTGGAGATGGAGATGAGACTGGAGACAGAGATGGAGATGAGACTGGAGACAGAGATGAGACTGGAGACAGAGATGAGACTGGAGATAGAGATGAGACTGGAGATAGAGATGAGATGAGACTGGAGACAGAGATGAGACTGGAGACAGAGATGAGACTGGAGACAGAGATGAGACTGGAGATAGAGATGAGACTGGAGACAGAGATGAGATGAGACTGGAGACAGAGATGAGACTGGAGACAGAGATGAGACTGGAGATGGAGATGAGACTGGAGACAGAGATGAGATGAGACTGGAGACAGAGATGAGACTGGAGACAGAGATGAGACTGGAGATAGAGATGAGACTGGAGATGGAGATGAGACTGGAGACAGAGATGAGACTGGAGATAGAGATGAGACTGGAGATAGAGATGAGACTGGAGACAGAGATGAGATGAGACTGGAGACAGAGATGAGACTGGAGACAGAGATGAGACTGGAGATAGAGATGAGACTGGAGATAGAGATGAGACTGGAGACTGAGATGAGACTGGAGACTGAGATGAGACTGGAGACTGAGATGAGACTGGGGACAGAGATGAGACTGGAGATAGAGATGAGACTGGAGATAGAGATGAGACTGGAGACTGAGATGAGACTGGAGACTGAGATGAGACTGGAGACAGAGATGAGACTGGGGACAGAGATGAGACTGGAGACTGGAGACAAGATGAGACTGGAGACAAGAGGAGACTGGAGATAGAGATGAGACTGGAGACAGAGATGAGACTGGAGACAGAGATGAGACTGGAGACAGAGATGAGACTGGAGACAGAGATGAGACTGGAGACAGAGATGAGACTGGAGATAGAGATGAGACTGGAGATAGAGATGAGACTGGAGACAGAGATGAGACTGGAGATAGAGATGAGACTGGAGACAGAGATGAGACTGGAGATAGAGATGAGACTGGAGATAGAGATGAGACAAGAGGAGACTGGAGACAGAGATGAGACTGGAGACAAGATGAGACTGGAGACAAGATGAGACTGGAGACAAGATGAGACTGGAGACAGAGATGAGACTGGAGACAGAGATGAGATGAGACTGGAGACAGAGATGAGACTGGAGACAGAGATGAGACTGGAGACAGAGATGAGACTGGAGACAGAGATGAGACTGGAGACAGAGATGAGACTGGAGACAGAGATGAGACAAGAGGAGACTGGAGATAGAGATGAGACTGGGGACAGAGAGGAGACTGGAGACAGAGATGAGACTGGGGACAGAGATGAGACTGGGGACAGAGATGAGACTGGGGACAGAGATGAGACTGGAGATAGAGATGAGACTGGAGACAGAGATGAGACTGGAGACAAGATGAGACTGGAGACAGAGATGAGACTGGAGACAGAGATGAGATGAGACTGGAGACAGAGATGAGACTGGAGACAGAGATGAGACTGGAGACAGATATGAGACTGGAGACAGAGATGAGACTGGAGATAGAGATGAGACAAGAGGAGACTGGAGACAAGAGGAGACTGGAGATAGAGATGAGACAAGAGGAGACTGGAGACAAGAGGAGACTGGAGATAGAGATGAGACTGGAGACAGATATGAGACTGGAGACAGAGATGAGACTGGAGATAGAGATGAGACAAGAGGAGACTGGAGACAAGAGGAGACTGGAGATAGAGATGAGACAAGAGGAGACTGGAGACAAGAGGAGACTGGAGATAGAGATGAGACTGGAGACAGATATGAGACTGGAGACAGAGATGAGACTGGAGATAGAGATGAGACAAGAGGAGACTGGAGACAAGAGGAGACTGGAGATAGAGATGAGACTGGAGATAGAGATGAGACAAGAGGAGACTGGAGACAGAGATGAGACTGGAGATAGAGATGAGACTGATGGAAACCCCCCGATCAGCATGGGAGGGGTGGAACCAGCCATGACTAAGCATTTTTTAGACGTCCTATATAAGATCTCTGGTTTACATTATCAGGTTTGGCTGCTCGGCCCAACAGTCAAGAGTGTTGGGTTGACTAGTCTCATAATTAATCGATAATTAATTAATAAAGATGATTGTTTGAAGAAATGACAAAGTCTCTATCAGTATGAATTTCTACAACAGTACCAAGACAGTGTCTGTTTCACCTATGGAGAAGAGTTTGATCTGATTCATTATGATCTAGGATCAGGTCCCCCCCTGTCTATGTAATCTGCAGTAAGGTCTGATCTGTAAGGTCTGGTCTCTATCTGTTATCTACACTAAGGTCTGATCTGTAAAGTCTGGTCTCTGTATCTGTTATCTACACTAAGGTCTGATCTGTAAGGTCTAGTCTCTGTATCTGTTATCTACACTAAGGTCTGGTCTGTAAGGTCTGGTCTCTCTATCTGTTATCTACACTAAGGTCTGATCTGTAAGGTCAGGTCTCTATCTGTTATCTACACTAAGGTCTGGTCTGTAAGGTCTGGTCTCTATCTGTTATCTACACTAAGGTCTGATCTGTAAGGTCAGGTCTCTATCTGTTATCTACACTAAGGTCTGATCTGTAAGGTCTGGTCTCTATCTGTTATCTACACTAAGGTCTGATCTGTAAGGTCTGGTCTCTATCTGTTATCTACACTAAGGTCTGGTCTGTAAGGTCTGGTCTCTATCTGTTATCTACACTAAGGTCTGATCTGTAAGGTCTGGTCTCTCTATCTGTTATCTACACTAAGGTCTGATCTGTAAGGTCAGGTCTCTATCTGTTATCTACACTAAGGTCTGATCTGTAAGGTCTGGTCTCTATCTGTTATCTACACTAAGGTCTGATCTGTAAGGTCTGGTCTCTATCTGTTATCTACACTAAGGTCTGGTCTGTAAGGTCTGGTCTCTATCTGTTATCTACACTAAGGTCTGATCTGTAAGGTCTGGTCTCTCTATCTGTTATCTACACTAAGGTCTGATCTGTAAGGTCTGGTCTCTATCTGTTATCTACACTAAGGTCTGGTCTGTAAGGTCTGGTCTCTATCTGTTATCTACACTAAGGTCTGATCTGTAAGATCTCTCTATCTGTTATCTACACTAAGGTCTGATCTGTAAGATCTCTCTATCTGTTATCTACACTAAGGTCTGGTCTGTAAGGTTGTGTGTGTGTGTCTGCAGGACATCTTCAACGCTGTGATCAAACAGAACCCCTTCCTGGTTCACCAGCTGCCCTGCTTCTGGAACGTTCAGCTGTCAGACCACACCCGCTCTGAGAAGTGCTACAAAGATGTTTCAGACCTCAAGGTGAGTTGAGCATCTCACACACCGATAGCAGCTGTTTCCATACACCCTCTTTGTCCTCTGTGTGTGTGTGTGTGTGTGTGCGTGTGTGTGTGTGTGTGTGACAGCAGAGTAATGCCCCCTGCTCCTTCCAGATGCTTCTACTCTCTCTGACTGGCCTGTCATCTCTCTGACTGGCCTGTCATCTCTCTGTCTCTCTGACTGGCCTGTCATCTCTCTGTCTCTCTGACTGGCCTGTCATCTCTCTGTCTCTCTGACTGGCCTGTCATCTCTCTCTGTCTCTCTGACTGGCCTGTCATCTCTCTCTGTCTCTCTGACTGGCCTGTCATCTCTCTCTGTCTCTCTGACTGGCCTGTCATCTCTCTCTGTCTCTCTGACTGGCCTGTCATCTCTCTCTGTCTCTCTGACTGGCCTGTCATCTCTCTCTGTCTCTCTGACTGGCCTGTCATCTCTCTGTCTCTCTGACTGTCCTGTCATCTCTCTCTGTCTCTCTGACTGGCCTGTCATCTCTCTCTGTCTCTCTGACTGGCCTGTCATCTCTCTCTGTCTCTCTGACTGGCTTGTCATCTCTCTCTGTCTCTCTGACTGGCTTGTCATCTCTCTGTCTCTCTGACTGGCCTGTCATCTCTCTCTGTCTCTCTGACTGGCCTGTCATCTCTCTCTGTCTCTCTGACTGGCCTGTCATCTCTCTCTGTCTCTCTGACTGGCCTGTCATCTCTGTCTCTCTGACTGGCCTGTCATCTCTCTGATTCTGACTGGCCTGTCATCTGTCTCTCTGACTGGCTTGTCATCTCTCTCTGTCTCTCTGACTGGCCTGTCATCTCTCTCTGTCTCTCTGACTGGCCTGTCATCTCTCTCTGTCTCTCTGACTGGCCTGTCATCTCTCTGTCTCTCTGACTGGCCTGTCATCTCTCTGTCTCTCTGACTGGCTTGTCATCTCTCTCTGTCTCTCTGACTGGCCTGTCATCTCTCTGTCTCTCTGACTGGCCTGTCATCTCTCTCTGTCTCTCTGATTGGCCTGTCATCTCTCTCTGTCTCTCTGACTGGCCTGTCATCTCTCTGTCTCTCTGACTGGCCTGTCATCTCTCTCTGATTCTGACTGGCCTGTCATCTGTCTCTCTGACTGGCTTGTCATCTCTCTCTGTCTCTCTGACTGGCCTGTCATCTCTCTGTCTCTCTGACTGGCTTGTCATCTCTCTCTGATTCTGACTGTCCTGTCATCTCTGTCTCTCTGACTGGCCTGTCATCTGTCTCTCTGACTGGCTTGTCATCTCTCTCTGTCTCTCTGACTGGCCTGTCATCTCTCTCTGTCTCTCTGACTGGCCTGTCATCTCTCTCTGTCTCTCTGACTGTCCTGTCATCTCTGTCTCTCTGACTGGCCTGTCATCTCTGTCTCTCTGTCTCCCTCCCTCTCTCCCCCACTACAAGTGATCCATTGGAACGTTTTGTGAAGAACAGACACTTAGCACCTTTCAGGAACCTCTATCTAACCATCTCACTCTATGCCTCTCTTTCTTTCTCTCTCTCTTCCTCCCTCTCTCTCTCTCTCTCTCTCTCTCTCTCCTCCTCCCTCCCTCTCTCCCCCCTTCCTCCCCTACAGGTGATCCACTGGAACTCTCCTAAGAAGCTGAGAGTGAAGAACAAGCATGTAGAATTCTTCAGGAACCTCTATCTAACCATCTCTCTCTATGCCTCTCTTTCTCTCTCTCTTCCTCCCTCTCTCTCTCTCTCTCTCTCTCTCTCTTCCTCCCTCCCTCCTTCTCTCCCCCCTTCCTCCCCTACAGGTGATCCACTGGAACTCTCCTAAGAAGCTGAGAGTGAAGAACAAGCATGTAGAATTCTTCAGGAACCTCTATCTAACCATCTCTCTCTACGCCTCTCTTTCTCTCTCTCTTCCTCCCTCTCTCTCTCTCTCTCTCTCTCTTCCTCCCTCCCTCCTTCTCTCCCCCCTTCCTCCCCTACAGGTGATCCATTGGAACTCTCCTAAGAAGCTGAGAGTGAAGAACAAGCATGTAGAATTCTTCAGGAATCTCTACTTAACCTTCCTGGAGTACGATGGAAACCTCCTGAGACGAGAACTCTTCGGCTGCCCCAGCGAGACAGACCACAACAGCGAAAACGTATGTGGAACTATACTGATCTAGAGTCAGTTTAAATACAGCACTGAGAATGTAGATCCACCAATACTGACCTAGAGTCAGTTTAAATACAGCACTGAGAATGTAGGTCCACCAATACTGACCTAGAGTCAGTTTAAATACAGCACTGAGAATGTAGGTCCACCAATACTGAGTCAGTTTAAATACAGCACTGAGAATGTAGATCCACCAATACTGAGTCAGTTTAAATACAGCACTGAGAATGTAGGTCCACCAATACTGACCTAGAGTCAGTTTAAATACAGCACTGAGAATGTAGATCCACCAATACTGACCTAGAGTCAGTTTAAATACAGCACTGAGAATGTAGATCCACCAATACTGACCTAGAGTCAGTTTAAATACAGCACTGAGAATGTAGGTCCACCAATACTGACCTAGAGTCAGTTTAAATACAGCACTGAGAATGTAGATCCACCAATACTGATCTAGAGTCAGTTTAAATACAGCACTGAGAATGTAGGTCCACCAATACTGACCTAGAGTCAGTTTAAATACAGCACTGAGAATGTAGGTCCACCAATACTGATCTAGAGTCAGTTTAAATACAGCACTGAGAATGTAGATCCACCAATACTGACCTAGAGTCAGTTTAAATACAGCACTGAGAATGTAGGTCCACCAATACTGACCTAGAGTCAGTTTAAATACAGCACTGAGAATGTAGATCCACCAATACTGACCTAGAGTCAGTTTAAATACAGCACTGAGAATGTAGGTCCACCAATACTGACCTAGAGTCAGTTTAAATACAGCACTGAGAATGTAGATCCACCAATTATGACCTAGAGTCAGTTTAAATACAGCACTGAGAATGTAGGTCCACCAATACTGACCTAGAGTCAGTTTAAATACAGCACTGAGAATGTAGATCCACCAATACTGAGTCAGTTTAAATACAGCACTGAGAATGTAGATCCACCAATACTGACCTAGAGTCAGTTTAAATACAGCACTGAGAATGTAGATCCACCAATACTGAGTCAGTTTAAATACAGCACTGAGAATGTAGATCCACCAATACTGATCTAGAATCAGTTTAAATACAGCACTGAGAATGTAGGTCCACCAATACTGACCTACAGTCAGTTTAAATACAGCACTGATAATGTAGATCCACCAATACTGACCTAGAGTCAGTTTAAATACAGCACTGACAATGTAGGTCCACCAATACTGACCTAGAGTCAGTTTAAATACAGCACTGAGAATGTAGGTCCACCAATACTGAGTCAGTTTAAATACAGCACTGAGAATGTAGGTCCACCAATACTGATCTAGAGTCAGTTTAAATACAGCACTGAGAATGTAGGTCCACCAATACTGATCTAGAGTCAGTTTAAATACAGCACTGAGAATGTAGATCCACCAATACTGACCTAGAGTCAGTTTAAATACAGCACTGAGAATGTAGGTCCACCAATACTGACCTAGAGTCAGTTTAAATACAGCACTGAGAATGTAGGTCCACCAATACTGACCTAGAGTCAGTTTAAATACAGCACTGAGAATGTAGGTCCACCAATACTGACCTAGAGTCAGTTTAAATACAGCACTGAGAATGTAGGTCCACCAATACTGACCTAGAGTCAGTTTAAATACAGCACTGAGAATGTAGATCCACCAATACTGATCTAGAGTCAGTTTAAATACAGCACTGAGAATCTAGATCCACCAATACTGACCTAGAGTCAGTTTAAATACAGCACTGAGAATGTAGGTCCACCAATACTGACCTAGAGTCAGTTTAAATACAGCACTGAGAATGTAGGTCCACCAATACTGACCTAGAATCAGTTTAAATACAGCACTGAGAATGTAGATCCACCAATACTGATCTAGAATCAGTTTAAATACAGCACTGATAATGTAGATCCACCAATACTGACCTAGAGTCAGTTTAAATACAGCACTGAGAATGTAGGTCCACCAATACTGACCTAGAGTCAGTTTAAATACAGCACTGATAATGTAGATCCACCCGTACTGATCTATATAAATATGGCAGTTTAACTTTGTCTGGCTTGCCATTCCAAATAAAATAGAATATTTTTGGATCATATAATTTAAAGGAAAACAAGTTGTTAGGTGTAGGCAGGGCCATAAGCAAATAGGTAGCTGTGACTGAAGAGTTAAATCAGGGTGATTTTTCCACAAATAGAGAGGTATTGTCCTTTCAATGTGAGAAAGCTCTTATCTATTTCTTCTAACTTTCTATTAAATTATATTGTAATGAGATCATTTATTTCGGGACATGAATAACGAGTTTGTCCACTTCACTGTCAGACCATGTCTAGTTCCCTGTATCCCTCCCAGTCCAGCTCCATGTCTAGTTCCCTGTATCCCTCCCAGTCCAGCTCCATGTCTAGTTCCCTGTATCCCTCCCAGTCCAGCTCCATGTCTAGTTCCCTGTATCCCTCCCAGTCCTGCTCCATGTCTAGTTCCCTGTATTCCTCCCAGTCCAGCTCCATGTCTAGTTCCCTGTATCCCTCCCAGTCCAGCTCCATGTCTAGTTCCCTGTATCCCTCCCAGTCCTGCTCCATGTCTAGTTCCCTGTATCCCTCCCAGTCCAGCTCCATGTCTAGTTCCCTGTATCCCTCCCAGCTCCATGTCTAGTTCCCTGTATTCCTCCCAGTCCAGCTCCATGTCTAGTTCCCTGTATCCCTCCCAGTCCAGCTCCATGTCTAGTTCCCTGTATCCCTCCCAGTCCTGCTCCATGTCTAGTTCCCTGTATCCCTCCCAGTCCAGCTCCATGTCTAGTTCCCTGTATCCCTCCCAGCCCAGCTCCATGTCTAGTTCCCTGTATCCCTCCCAGCTCCATGTCTAGTTCCCTGTATCCCTCCCAGTCCAGCTCCATGTCTAGTTCCCTGTATCCCTCCCAGCTCCATGTCTAGTTCCCTGTATCCCTCCCAGTCCAGCTCCATGTCTAGTTCCCTGTATCCCTCCCAGTCCAGCTCCATGTCTAGTTCCCTGTATCCCTCCCAGTCCAGCTCCATGTCTAGTTCCCTGTATTCCTCCCAGTCCAGCTCCATGTCTAGTTACCTGTATCCCTCCCAGTCCAGCTCCATGTCTAGTTCCCTGTATCCCTCCCAGTCCAGCTCCATGTCTAGTTCCCTGTATCCCTCCCAGCTCCATGTCTAGTCCCCTGTATCCCTCCCAGTCCAGCTCCATGTCTAGTTCCCTGTATCCCTCCCAGTCCAGCTCCATGTCTAGTTCCCTGTATCCCTCCCAGTCCAGCTCCATGTCTAGTTCCCTGTATCCCTCCCAGTCCAGCTCCATGTCTAGTTCCCTGTATCCCTCCCAGTCCAGCTCCATGTCTAGTTCCCTGTATCCCTCCCAGTCCAGCTCCATGTCTAGTTCCCTGTATCCCTCCCAGCTCCATGTCTAGTTCCCTGTATCCCTCCCAGCTCCATGTCTAGTTCCCTGTATCCCTCCCAGTCCAGCTCCATGTCTAGTTCCCTGTATCCCTCCCAGTCCAGCTCCATGTCTAGTACCCTGTATCCCTCCCAGTCCAGGTCCATGTCTAGTTCCCTGTATCCCTCCCAGTCCAGCTCCATGTCTAGTTCCCTGTATCCCTCCCAGTCCAGCTCCATGTCTAGTTCCCTGTATCCCTCCCAGCTCCATGTCTAGTTCCCTGTATCCCTCCCAGTCCAGCTCCATGTCTAGTTCCCTGTATCCCTCCCAGTCCAGCTCCATGTCTAGTTCCCTGTATCCCTCCCAGTCCAGCTCCATGTCTAGTTCCCTGTATCCCTCCCAGTCCAGCTCCATGTCTAGTTCCCTGTATCCCTCCCAGTCCAGCTCCATGTCTAGTACCCTGTATCCCTCCCAGTCCAGCTCCATGTCTAGTTCCCTGTATCCCTCCCAGTCCATCTCCATGTCTAGTTCCCTGTATCCCTCCCAGTCCAGCTCCATGTCTAGTTCCCTGTATCCCTCCCAGTCCAGCTCCATGTCTAGTTCCCTGTATCCCTCCCAGTCCATCTCCATGTCTAGTTACCTGTATCCCTCCCAGTCCAGCTCCATGTCTAGTTCCCTGTATCCCTCCCAGCTCCATGTCTAGTTCCCTGTATCCCTCCCAGCTCCATGTCTAGTTCCCTGTATCCCTCCCAGTCCAGCTCCATGTCTAGTTCCCTGTATCCCTCCCAGTCCAGCTCCATGTCTAGTTCCCTGTATCCCTCCCAGTCCAGCTCCATGTCTAGTTCCCTGTATCCCTCCCAGCTCCATGTCTAGTTCCCTGTATCCCTCCCAGTCCAGCTCCATGTCTAGTTCCCTGTATCCCTCCCAGCTCCATGTCTAGTTCCCTGTATCCCTCCCAGTCCAGCTCCATGTCTAGTTCCCTGTATCCCTCCCAGTCCAGCTCCATGTCTAGTTCCCTGTATCCCTCCCAGTCCAGCTCCATGTCTAGTTCCCTGTATCCCTCCCAGTCCAGCTCCATGTCTAGTTCCCTGTATCCCTCCCAGTCCAGCTCCATGTCTAGTTCCCTGTATCCCTCCCAGCTCCATGTCTAGTTCCCTGTATCCCTCCCAGTCCAGCTCCATGTCTAGTTCCCTGTATCCCTCCCAGTCCAGCTCCATGTCTAGTTCCCTGTATCCCTCCCAGTCCAGCTCCATGTCTAGTTCCCTGTATCCCTCCCAGTCCTGCTCCATGTCTAGTTCCCTGTATTCCTCCCAGTCCAGCTCCATGTCTAGTTCCCTGTATCCCTCCCAGTCCAGCTCCATGTCTAGTTCCCTGTATCCCTCCCAGTCCTGCTCCATGTCTAGTTCCCTGTATCCCTCCCAGTCCAGCTCCATGTCTAGTTCCCTGTATCCCTCCCAGCTCCATGTCTAGTTCCCTGTATCCCTCCCAGTCCAGCTCCATGTCTAGTTCCCTGTATTCCTCCCAGTCCAGCTCCATGTCTAGTTCCCTGTATCCCTCCCAGTCCAGCTCCATGTCTAGTTCCCTGTATCCCTCCCAGTCCAGCTCCATGTCTAGTTCCCTGTATCCCTCCCAGTCCAGCTCCATGTCTAGTTCCCTGTATCCCTCCCAGTCCAGCTCCATGTCTAGTTCCCTGTATCCCTCCCAGTCCAGCTCCATGTCTAGTTCCCTGTATCCCTCCCAGTCCAGCTCCATGTCTAGTTCCCTGTATCCCCCCCAGCTCCATGTCTAGTTCCCTGTATCCCTCCCAGTCCAGCTCAGTGTCCAGTTCCCTGTATCCCTCCCAGTCCAGCTCCATGTCTAGTTCCCTGTATCCCTCCCAGTCCAGCTCCATGTCTAGTTCCCTGTATCCCTCCAAATCCAGCTCCATGTCTTGTTCCCTGTATCCCTCCCAGTCCAGCTCCATGTCTAGTACCCTGTATCCCTCCCAGTCCAGCTCCATGTCTAGTTCCCTGTATCCCTCCCAGCTCCATGTCTAGTTCCCTGTATCCCTCCCAGTCCAGCTCCATGTCTAGTTCCCTGTATCCCTCCCAGTCCAGCTCCATGTCTAGTTCCCTGTATCCCTCCCAGTCCAGCTCCATGTCTAGTTCCCTGTATCCCTCCCAGTCCAGCTCCATGTCTAGTTCCCTGTATCCCTCCCAGTCCAGCTCCATGTCTAGTTCCCTGTATCCCTCCCAGCTCCATGTCTAGTTCCCTGTATCCCTCCCAGTCCAGCTCCATGTCTAGTTCCCTGTATCCCTCCCAGTCCAGCTCCATGTCTAGTTCCCTGTATCCCTCCCAGCTCCATGTCTAGTTCCCTGTATCCCTCCCAGCTCCATGTCTAGTTCCCTGTATCCCTCCCAGTCCAGCTCCATGTCTAGTTCCCTGTATCCCTCCCAGTCCTGCTCCATGTCTAGTTCCCTGTATCCCTCCCAGTCCAGCTCCATGTCTAGTTCCCTGTATCCCTCCCAGTCCAGCTCCATGTCTAGTTCCCTGTATCCCTCCCAGTCCAGCTCCATGTCTAGTTCCCTGTATCCCTCCCAGCTCCATGTCTAGTTCCCTGTATCCCTCCCAGCTCCATGTCTAGTTCCCTGTATCCCTCCCAGTCCAGCTCCATGTCTAGTTCCCTGTATCCCTCCCAGTCCAGCTCCATGTCTAGTACCCTGTATCCCTCCCAGTCCAGGTCCATGTCTAGTTCCCTGTATCCCTCCCAGTCCAGCTCCATGTCTAGTTCCCTGTATCCCTCCCAGTCCAGCTCCATGTCTAGTTCCCTGTATCCCTCCCAGCTCCATGTCTAGTTCCCTGTATCCCTCCCAGTCCAGCTCCATGTCTAGTTCCCTGTATCCCTCCCAGTCCAGCTCCATGTCTAGTTCCCTGTATCCCTCCCAGTCCAGCTCCATGTCTAGTTCCCTGTATCCCTCCCAGTCCAGCTCCATGTCTAGTTCCCTGTATCCCTCCCAGTCCAGCTCCATGTCTAGTACCCTGTATCCCTCCCAGTCCAGCTCCATGTCTAGTTCCCTGTATCCCTCCCAGTCCATCTCCATGTCTAGTTCCCTGTATCCCTCCCAGTCCAGCTCCATGTCTAGTTCCCTGTATCCCTCCCAGTCCAGCTCCATGTCTAGTTCCCTGTATCCCTCCCAGTCCATCTCCATGTCTAGTTACCTGTATCCCTCCCAGTCCAGCTCCATGTCTAGTTCCCTGTATCCCTCCCAGCTCCATGTCTAGTTCCCTGTATCCCTCCCAGCTCCATGTCTAGTTCCCTGTATCCCTCCCAGTCCAGCTCCATGTCTAGTTCCCTGTATCCCTCCCAGTCCAGCTCCATGTCTAGTTCCCTGTATCCCTCCCAGTCCAGCTCCATGTCTAGTTCCCTGTATCCCTCCCAGCTCCATGTCTAGTTCCCTGTATCCCTCCCAGTCCAGCTCCATGTCTAGTTCCCTGTATCCCTCCCAGCTCCATGTCTAGTTCCCTGTATCCCTCCCAGTCCAGCTCCATGTCTAGTTCCCTGTATCCCTCCCAGTCCAGCTCCATGTCTAGTTCCCTGTATCCCTCCCAGTCCAGCTCCATGTCTAGTTCCCTGTATCCCTCCCAGTCCAGCTCCATGTCTAGTTCCCTGTATCCCTCCCAGTCCAGCTCCATGTCTAGTTCCCTGTATCCCTCCCAGCTCCATGTCTAGTTCCCTGTATCCCTCCCAGTCCAGCTCCATGTCTAGTTCCCTGTATCCCTCCCAGTCCAGCTCCATGTCTAGTTCCCTGTATCCCTCCCAGTCCAGCTCCATGTCTAGTTCCCTGTATCCCTCCCAGTCCTGCTCCATGTCTAGTTCCCTGTATTCCTCCCAGTCCAGCTCCATGTCTAGTTCCCTGTATCCCTCCCAGTCCAGCTCCATGTCTAGTTCCCTGTATCCCTCCCAGTCCTGCTCCATGTCTAGTTCCCTGTATCCCTCCCAGTCCAGCTCCATGTCTAGTTCCCTGTATCCCTCCCAGCTCCATGTCTAGTTCCCTGTATCCCTCCCAGTCCAGCTCCATGTCTAGTTCCCTGTATTCCTCCCAGTCCAGCTCCATGTCTAGTTCCCTGTATCCCTCCCAGTCCAGCTCCATGTCTAGTTCCCTGTATCCCTCCCAGTCCAGCTCCATGTCTAGTTCCCTGTATCCCTCCCAGTCCAGCTCCATGTCTAGTTCCCTGTATCCCTCCCAGTCCAGCTCCATGTCTAGTTCCCTGTATCCCTCCCAGTCCAGCTCCATGTCTAGTTCCCTGTATCCCTCCCAGTCCAGCTCCATGTCTAGTTCCCTGTATCCCCCCCAGCTCCATGTCTAGTTCCCTGTATCCCTCCCAGTCCAGCTCAGTGTCCAGTTCCCTGTATCCCTCCCAGTCCAGCTCCATGTCTAGTTCCCTGTATCCCTCCCAGTCCAGCTCCATGTCTAGTTCCCTGTATCCCTCCAAATCCAGCTCCATGTCTTGTTCCCTGTATCCCTCCCAGTCCAGCTCCATGTCTAGTACCCTGTATCCCTCCCAGTCCAGCTCCATGTCTAGTTCCCTGTATCCCTCCCAGCTCCATGTCTAGTTCCCTGTATCCCTCCCAGTCCAGCTCCATGTCTAGTTCCCTGTATCCCTCCCAGTCCAGCTCCATGTCTAGTTCCCTGTATCCCTCCCAGTCCAGCTCCATGTCTAGTTCCCTGTATCCCTCCCAGTCCAGCTCCATGTCTAGTTCCCTGTATCCCTCCCAGTCCAGCTCCATGTCTAGTTCCCTGTATCCCTCCCAGTCCAGCTCCATGTCTAGTTCCCTGTATCCCTCCCAGTCCAGCTCCATGTCTAGTTCCCTGTATCCCTCCCAGTCCAGCTCCATGTCTAGTTCCCTGTATCCCTCCCAGCTCCATGTCTAGTTCCCTGTATCCCTCCCAGCTCCATGTCTAGTTCCCTGTATCCCTCCCAGTCCAGCTCCATGTCTAGTTCCCTGTATCCCTCCCAGTCCTGCTCCATGTCTAGTTCCCTGTATCCCTCCCAGTCCAGCTCCATGTCTAGTTCCCTGTATCCCTCCCAGTCCAGCTCCATGTCTAGTTCCCTGTATCCCTCCCAGTCCAGCTCCATGTCTAGTTCCCTGTATCCCTCCCAGTCCAGCTCCATGTCTAGTTCCCTGTATCCCTCCCAGTCCAGCTCCATGTCTAGTTCCCTGTATCCCTCCCAGCTCCATGTCTAGTTCCCTGTATCCCTCCCAGTCCAGCTCCATGTCTAATTCCCTGTATCCCTCCCAGTCCAGCTCCATGTCTAGTTCCCTGTATCCCTCCCAGTCCAGCTCCATGTCTAGTTCCCTGTATCCCTCCCAGCTCCATGTCTAGTTCCCTGTATCCCTCCCAGTCCAGCTCCATGTCTAGTTCCCTGTATCCCCCCCAGCTCCATGTCTAGTTCCCTGTATCCCTCCCAGTCCAGCTCCATGTCTAGTTCCCTGTATCCCTCCCAGTCCAGCTCCATGTCTAGTTCCCTGTATCCCTCCCAGCTCCATGTCTAGTTCCCTGTATCCCTCCCAGCTCCATGTCTAGTTCCCTGTATCCCTCCCAGTCCAGCTCCATGTCTAGTTCCCTGTATCCCTCCCAGTCCAGCTCCATGTCTAGTACCCTGTATCCCTCCCAGTCCAGGTCCATGTCTAGTTCCCTGTATCCCTCCCAGTCCAGCTCCATGTCTAGTTCCCTGTATCCCTCCCAGTCCAGCTCCATGTCTAGTTCCCTGTATCCCTCCCAGTCCAGCTCCATGTCTAGTTCCCTGTATCCCTCCCAGTCCAGCTCCATGTCTAGTTCCCTGTATTCCTCCCAGTCCAGCTCCATGTCTAGTTACCTGTATCCCTCCCAGTCCAGCTCCATGTCTAGTTCCCTGTATCCCTCCCAGTCCAGCTCCATGTCTAGTTCCCTGTATCCCTCCCAGTCCAGCTCCATGTCCAGTTCCCTGTATCCCTCCCAGCTCCATGTCTAGTTCCCTGTATCCCCCCCAGCTCCATGTCCAGTTCCCTGTATCCCTCCCAGTCCAGCTCCATGTCTAGTTCCCTGTATCCCTCCCAGTCCAGCTCCATGTCTAGTACCCTGTATCCCTCCCAGTCCAGGTCCATGTCTAGTTCCCTGTATCCCTCCCAGTCCAGCTCCATGTCTAGTTCCCTGTATCCCTCCCAGTCCAGCTCCATGTCTAGTTCCCTGTATCCCTCCCAGTCCAGCTCCATGTCTAGTACCCTGTATCCCTCCCAGTCCAGCTCCATGTCTAGTTCCCTGTATCCCTCCCAGTCCATCTCCATGTCTAGTTCCCTGTATCCCTCCCAGTCCAGCTCCATGTCTAGTTCCCTGTATCCCTCCCAGTCCAGCTCCATGTCTAGTACCCTGTATCCCTCCCAGTCCAGCTCCATGTCTAGTTCCCTGTATCCCTCCCAGTCCAGCTCCATGTCTAGTTCCCTGTATCCCTCCCAGTCCAGCTCCATGTCTAGTTCCCTGTATCCCTCCCAGTCCAGCTCCATGTCTAGTTCCCTGTATCCCTCCCAGTCCAGCTCCATGTCTAGTTCCCTGTATCCCTCCCAGCTCCATGTCTAGTTCCCTGTATCCCTCCCAGTCCAGCTCCATGTCTAATTCCCTGTATCCCTCCCAGTCCAGCTCCATGTCTAGTTCCCTGTATCCCTCCCAGTCCAGCTCCATGTCTAGTTCCCTGTATCCCTCCCAGCTCCATGTCTAGTTCCCTGTATCCCTCCCAGTCCAGCTCCATGTCTAGTTCCCTGTATCCCCCCCAGCTCCATGTCTAGTTCCCTGTATCCCTCCCAGTCCAGCTCCATGTCTAGTTCCCTGTATCCCTCCCAGTCCAGCTCCATGTCTAGTTCCCTGTATCCCTCCCAGCTCCATGTCTAGTTCCCTGTATCCCTCCCAGCTCCATGTCTAGTTCCCTGTATCCCTCCCAGTCCAGCTCCATGTCTAGTTCCCTGTATCCCTCCCAGTCCAGCTCCATGTCTAGTACCCTGTATCCCTCCCAGTCCAGGTCCATGTCTAGTTCCCTGTATCCCTCCCAGTCCAGCTCCATGTCTAGTTCCCTGTATCCCTCCCAGTCCAGCTCCATGTCTAGTTCCCTGTATCCCTCCCAGTCCAGCTCCATGTCTAGTTCCCTGTATCCCTCCCAGTCCAGCTCCATGTCTAGTTCCCTGTATTCCTCCCAGTCCAGCTCCATGTCTAGTTACCTGTATCCCTCCCAGTCCAGCTCCATGTCTAGTTCCCTGTATCCCTCCCAGTCCAGCTCCATGTCTAGTTCCCTGTATCCCTCCCAGTCCAGCTCCATGTCCAGTTCCCTGTATCCCTCCCAGCTCCATGTCTAGTTCCCTGTATCCCCCCCAGCTCCATGTCCAGTTCCCTGTATCCCTCCCAGTCCAGCTCCATGTCTAGTTCCCTGTATCCCTCCCAGTCCAGCTCCATGTCTAGTACCCTGTATCCCTCCCAGTCCAGGTCCATGTCTAGTTCCCTGTATCCCTCCCAGTCCAGCTCCATGTCTAGTTCCCTGTATCCCTCCCAGTCCAGCTCCATGTCTAGTTCCCTGTATCCCTCCCAGTCCAGCTCCATGTCTAGTACCCTGTATCCCTCCCAGTCCAGCTCCATGTCTAGTTCCCTGTATCCCTCCCAGTCCATCTCCATGTCTAGTTCCCTGTATCCCTCCCAGTCCAGCTCCATGTCTAGTTCCCTGTATCCCTCCCAGTCCAGCTCCATGTCTAGTTCCCTGTATCCCTCCCAGTCCAGCTCCATGTCTAGTTCCCTGTATCCCTCCCAGCTCCATGTCTAGTTCCCTGTATCCCTCCCAGCTCCATGTCTAGTTCCCTGTATTCCTCCCAGCTCCATGTCTAGTTCCCTGTATCCCTCCCAGTCCAGCTCCATGTCTAGTTCCCTGTATCCCTCCCAGTCCAGCTCCATGTCTAGTTCCCTGTATCCCTCCCAGTCCAGCTCCATGTCTAGTTCCCTGTATCCCTCCCAGTCCAGCTCCATGTCTAGTTCCCTGTATCCCTCCCAGTCCAGCTCCATGTCTAGTTCCCTGTATCCCTCCCAGTCCAGCTCCATGTCTAGTTCCCTGTATCCCTCCCAGCTCCATGTCTAGTTCCCTGTATCCCTCCCAGTCCAGCTCCATGTCTAGTTCCCTGTATCCCTCCCAGTCCAGCTCCATGTCTAGTTCCCTGTATCCCTCCCAGTCCAGCTCCATGTCTAGTTCCCTGTATCCCTCCCAGCTCCATGTCTAGTTCCCTGTATCCCTCCCAGTCCAGCTCCATGTCTAATTCCCTGTATCCCTCCCAGTCCAGCTCCATGTCTAGTTCCCTGTATCCCTCCCAGTCCAGCTCCATGTCTAGTTCCCTGTATCCCTCCCAGCTCCATGTCTAGTTCCCTGTATCCCTCCCAGTCCAGCTCCATGTCTAGTTCCCTGTATCCCTCCCAGTCCAGCTCCATGTCTAGTTCCCTGTATCCCTCCCAGTCCAGCTCCATGTCCAGTTCCCTGTATCCCTCCCAGCTCCATGTCTAGTTCCCTGTATCCCCCCCCAGCTCCATGTCCAGTTCCCTGTATCCCTCCCAGTCCAGCTCCATGTCTAGTTCCCTGTATCCCTCCCAGTCCAGCTCCATGTCTAGTTCCCTGTATCCCTCCCAGTCCAGCTCCATGTCTAGTACCCTGTATCCCTCCCAGTCCAGGTCCATGTCTAGTTCCCTGTATCCCTCCCAGTCCAGCTCCATGTCTAGTTCCCTGTATCCCTCCCAGTCCAGCTCCATGTCTAGTTCCCTGTATCCCTCCCAGCTCCATGTCTAGTTCCCTGTATCCCTCCCAGTCCAGCTCCATGTCTAGTTCCCTGTATCCCTCCCAGTCCAGCTCCATGTCTAGTTCCCTGTATCCCTCCCAGTCCAGCTCCATGTCTAGTTCCCTGTATCCCTCCCAGTCCAGCTCCATGTCTAGTTCCCTGTATCCCTCCCAGTCCAGCTCCATGTCTAGTACCCTGTATCCCTCCCAGTCCAGCTCCATGTCTAGTTCCCTGTATCCCTCCCAGTCCATCTCCATGTCTAGTTCCCTGTATCCCTCCCAGTCCAGCTCCATGTCTAGTTCCCTGTATCCCTCCCAGTCCAGCTCCATGTCTAGTTCCCTGTATCCCTCCCAGTCCATCTCCATGTCTAGTTACCTGTATCCCTCCCAGTCCAGCTCCATGTCTAGTTCCCTGTATCCCTCCCAGCTCCATGTCTAGTTCCCTGTATCCCTCCCAGCTCCATGTCTAGTTCCCTGTATCCCTCCCAGTCCAGCTCCATGTCTAGTTCCCTGTATCCCTCCCAGTCCAGCTCCATGTCTAGTTCCCTGTATCCCTCCCAGTCCAGCTCCATGTCTAGTTCCCTGTATCCCTCCCAGCTCCATGTCTAGTTCCCTGTATCCCTCCCAGTCCAGCTCCATGTCTAGTTCCCTGTATCCCTCCCAGCTCCATGTCTAGTTCCCTGTATCCCTCCCAGTCCAGCTCCATGTCTAGTTCCCTGTATCCCTCCCAGTCCAGCTCCATGTCTAGTTCCCTGTATCCCTCCCAGTCCAGCTCCATGTCTAGTTCCCTGTATCCCTCCCAGTCCAGCTCCATGTCTAGTTCCCTGTATCCCTCCCAGTCCAGCTCCATGTCTAGTTCCCTGTATCCCTCCCAGCTCCATGTCTAGTTCCCTGTATCCCTCCCAGTCCAGCTCCATGTCTAGTTCCCTGTATCCCTCCCAGTCCAGCTCCATGTCTAGTTCCCTGTATCCCTCCCAGTCCAGCTCCATGTCTAGTTCCCTGTATCCCTCCCAGTCCTGCTCCATGTCTAGTTCCCTGTATTCCTCCCAGTCCAGCTCCATGTCTAGTTCCCTGTATCCCTCCCAGTCCAGCTCCATGTCTAGTTCCCTGTATCCCTCCCAGTCCTGCTCCATGTCTAGTTCCCTGTATCCCTCCCAGTCCAGCTCCATGTCTAGTTCCCTGTATCCCTCCCAGCTCCATGTCTAGTTCCCTGTATCCCTCCCAGTCCAGCTCCATGTCTAGTTCCCTGTATTCCTCCCAGTCCAGCTCCATGTCTAGTTCCCTGTATCCCTCCCAGTCCAGCTCCATGTCTAGTTCCCTGTATCCCTCCCAGTCCAGCTCCATGTCTAGTTCCCTGTATCCCTCCCAGTCCAGCTCCATGTCTAGTTCCCTGTATCCCTCCCAGTCCAGCTCCATGTCTAGTTCCCTGTATCCCTCCCAGTCCAGCTCCATGTCTAGTTCCCTGTATCCCTCCCAGTCCAGCTCCATGTCTAGTTCCCTGTATCCCCCCCAGCTCCATGTCTAGTTCCCTGTATCCCTCCCAGTCCAGCTCAGTGTCCAGTTCCCTGTATCCCTCCCAGTCCAGCTCCATGTCTAGTTCCCTGTATCCCTCCCAGTCCAGCTCCATGTCTAGTTCCCTGTATCCCTCCAAATCCAGCTCCATGTCTTGTTCCCTGTATCCCTCCCAGTCCAGCTCCATGTCTAGTACCCTGTATCCCTCCCAGTCCAGCTCCATGTCTAGTTCCCTGTATCCCTCCCAGCTCCATGTCTAGTTCCCTGTATCCCTCCCAGTCCAGCTCCATGTCTAGTTCCCTGTATCCCTCCCAGTCCAGCTCCATGTCTAGTTCCCTGTATCCCTCCCAGTCCAGCTCCATGTCTAGTTCCCTGTATCCCTCCCAGTCCAGCTCCATGTCTAGTTCCCTGTATCCCTCCCAGTCCAGCTCCATGTCTAGTTCCCTGTATCCCTCCCAGCTCCATGTCTAGTTCCCTGTATCCCTCCCAGTCCAGCTCCATGTCTAGTTCCCTGTATCCCTCCCAGTCCAGCTCCATGTCTAGTTCCCTGTATCCCTCCCAGCTCCATGTCTAGTTCCCTGTATCCCTCCCAGCTCCATGTCTAGTTCCCTGTATCCCTCCCAGTCCAGCTCCATGTCTAGTTCCCTGTATCCCTCCCAGTCCTGCTCCATGTCTAGTTCCCTGTATCCCTCCCAGTCCAGCTCCATGTCTAGTTCCCTGTATCCCTCCCAGTCCAGCTCCATGTCTAGTTCCCTGTATCCCTCCCAGTCCAGCTCCATGTCTAGTTCCCTGTATCCCTCCCAGCTCCATGTCTAGTTCCCTGTATCCCTCCCAGCTCCATGTCTAGTTCCCTGTATCCCTCCCAGTCCAGCTCCATGTCTAGTTCCCTGTATCCCTCCCAGTCCAGCTCCATGTCTAGTACCCTGTATCCCTCCCAGTCCAGGTCCATGTCTAGTTCCCTGTATCCCTCCCAGTCCAGCTCCCTGTCTAGTTCCCTGTATCCCTCCCAGTCCAGCTCCATGTCTAGTTCCCTGTATCCCTCCCAGCTCCATGTCTAGTTCCCTGTATCCCTCCCAGTCCAGCTCCATGTCTAGTTCCCTGTATCCCTCCCAGTCCAGCTCCATGTCTAGTTCCCTGTATCCCTCCCAGTCCAGCTCCATGTCTAGTTCCCTGTATCCCTCCCAGTCCAGCTCCATGTCTAGTTCCCTGTATCCCTCCCAGTCCAGCTCCATGTCTAGTACCCTGTATCCCTCCCAGTCCAGCTCCATGTCTAGTTCCCTGTATCCCTCCCAGTCCATCTCCATGTCTAGTTCCCTGTATCCCTCCCAGTCCAGCTCCATGTCTAGTTCCCTGTATCCCTCCCAGTCCAGCTCCATGTCTAGTTCCCTGTATCCCTCCCAGTCCATCTCCATGTCTAGTTACCTGTATCCCTCCCAGTCCAGCTCCATGTCTAGTTCCCTGTATCCCTCCCAGCTCCATGTCTAGTTCCCTGTATCCCTCCCAGCTCCATGTCTAGTTCCCTGTATCCCTCCCAGTCCAGCTCCATGTCTAGTTCCCTGTATCCCTCCCAGTCCAGCTCCATGTCTAGTTCCCTGTATCCCTCCCAGTCCAGCTCCATGTCTAGTTCCCTGTATCCCTCCCAGCTCCATGTCTAGTTCCCTGTATCCCTCCCAGTCCAGCTCCATGTCTAGTTCCCTGTATCCCTCCCAGCTCCATGTCTAGTTCCCTGTATCCCTCCCAGTCCAGCTCCATGTCTAGTTCCCTGTATCCCTCCCAGTCCAGCTCCATGTCTAGTTCCCTGTATCCCTCCCAGTCCAGCTCCATGTCTAGTTCCCTGTATCCCTCCCAGTCCAGCTCCATGTCTAGTTCCCTGTATCCCTCCCAGTCCAGCTCCATGTCTAGTTCCCTGTATCCCTCCCAGCTCCATGTCTAGTTCCCTGTATCCCTCCCAGTCCAGCTCCATGTCTAGTTCCCTGTATCCCTCCCAGTCCAGCTCCATGTCTAGTTCCCTGTATCCCTCCCAGTCCAGCTCCATGTCTAGTTCCCTGTATCCCTCCCAGTCCTGCTCCATGTCTAGTTCCCTGTATTCCTCCCAGTCCAGCTCCATGTCTAGTTCCCTGTATCCCTCCCAGTCCAGCTCCATGTCTAGTTCCCTGTATCCCTCCCAGTCCTGCTCCATGTCTAGTTCCCTGTATCCCTCCCAGTCCAGCTCCATGTCTAGTTCCCTGTATCCCTCCCAGCTCCATGTCTAGTTCCCTGTATCCCTCCCAGTCCAGCTCCATGTCTAGTTCCCTGTATTCCTCCCAGTCCAGCTCCATGTCTAGTTCCCTGTATCCCTCCCAGTCCAGCTCCATGTCTAGTTCCCTGTATCCCTCCCAGTCCAGCTCCATGTCTAGTTCCCTGTATCCCTCC
Organism: Salmo salar; assembly: GCF_965601325.2. Taxonomy (NCBI): domain Eukaryota; kingdom Metazoa; phylum Chordata; class Actinopteri; order Salmoniformes; family Salmonidae; genus Salmo; species Salmo salar. The sequence goes on from NC_138297.1 coordinate 74,372,082, forward strand.
CAGTCCAGCTCCATGTCTAGTTCCCTGTATCCCTCCCAGTCCAGCTCCATGTCTAGTTCCCTGTATCCCTCCCAGTCCAGCTCCATGTCTAGTTCCCTGTATCCCTCCCAGTCCAGCTCCATGTCTAGTTCCCTGTATCCCCCCCAGCTCCATGTCTAGTTCCCTGTATCCCTCCCAGTCCAGCTCAGTGTCCAGTTCCCTGTATCCCTCCCAGTCCAGCTCCATGTCTAGTTCCCTGTATCCCTCCCAGTCCAGCTCCATGTCTAGTTCCCTGTATCCCTCCAAATCCAGCTCCATGTCTTGTTCCCTGTATCCCTCCCAGTCCAGCTCCATGTCTAGTACCCTGTATCCCTCCCAGTCCAGCTCCATGTCTAGTTCCCTGTATCCCTCCCAGCTCCATGTCTAGTTCCCTGTATCCCTCCCAGTCCAGCTCCATGTCTAGTTCCCTGTATCCCTCCCAGTCCAGCTCCATGTCTAGTTCCCTGTATCCCTCCCAGTCCAGCTCCATGTCTAGTTCCCTGTATCCCTCCCAGTCCAGCTCCATGTCTAGTTCCCTGTATCCCTCCCAGTCCAGCTCCATGTCTAGTTCCCTGTATCCCTCCCAGCTCCATGTCTAGTTCCCTGTATCCCTCCCAGTCCAGCTCCATGTCTAGTTCCCTGTATCCCTCCCAGTCCAGCTCCATGTCTAGTTCCCTGTATCCCTCCCAGCTCCATGTCTAGTTCCCTGTATCCCTCCCAGCTCCATGTCTAGTTCCCTGTATCCCTCCCAGTCCAGCTCCATGTCTAGTTCCCTGTATCCCTCCCAGTCCTGCTCCATGTCTAGTTCCCTGTATCCCTCCCAGTCCAGCTCCATGTCTAGTTCCCTGTATCCCTCCCAGTCCAGCTCCATGTCTAGTTCCCTGTATCCCTCCCAGTCCAGCTCCATGTCTAGTTCCCTGTATCCCTCCCAGTCCAGCTCCATGTCTAGTTCCCTGTATCCCTCCCAGTCCAGCTCCATGTCTAGTTCCCTGTATCCCTCCCAGCTCCATGTCTAGTTCCCTGTATCCCTCCCAGTCCAGCTCCATGTCTAATTCCCTGTATCCCTCCCAGTCCAGCTCCATGTCTAGTTCCCTGTATCCCTCCCAGTCCAGCTCCATGTCTAGTTCCCTGTATCCCTCCCAGCTCCATGTCTAGTTCCCTGTATCCCTCCCAGTCCAGCTCCATGTCTAGTTCCCTGTATCCCCCCCAGCTCCATGTCTAGTTCCCTGTATCCCTCCCAGTCCAGCTCCATGTCTAGTTCCCTGTATCCCTCCCAGTCCAGCTCCATGTCTAGTTCCCTGTATCCCTCCCAGCTCCATGTCTAGTTCCCTGTATCCCTCCCAGCTCCATGTCTAGTTCCCTGTATCCCTCCCAGTCCAGCTCCATGTCTAGTTCCCTGTATCCCTCCCAGTCCAGCTCCATGTCTAGTACCCTGTATCCCTCCCAGTCCAGGTCCATGTCTAGTTCCCTGTATCCCTCCCAGTCCAGCTCCATGTCTAGTTCCCTGTATCCCTCCCAGTCCAGCTCCATGTCTAGTTCCCTGTATCCCTCCCAGTCCAGCTCCATGTCTAGTTCCCTGTATCCCTCCCAGTCCAGCTCCATGTCTAGTTCCCTGTATTCCTCCCAGTCCAGCTCCATGTCTAGTTACCTGTATCCCTCCCAGTCCAGCTCCATGTCTAGTTCCCTGTATCCCTCCCAGTCCAGCTCCATGTCTAGTTCCCTGTATCCCTCCCAGTCCAGCTCCATGTCCAGTTCCCTGTATCCCTCCCAGCTCCATGTCTAGTTCCCTGTATCCCCCCCAGCTCCATGTCCAGTTCCCTGTATCCCTCCCAGTCCAGCTCCATGTCTAGTTCCCTGTATCCCTCCCAGTCCAGCTCCATGTCTAGTACCCTGTATCCCTCCCAGTCCAGGTCCATGTCTAGTTCCCTGTATCCCTCCCAGTCCAGCTCCATGTCTAGTTCCCTGTATCCCTCCCAGTCCAGCTCCATGTCTAGTTCCCTGTATCCCTCCCAGTCCAGCTCCATGTCTAGTACCCTGTATCCCTCCCAGTCCAGCTCCATGTCTAGTTCCCTGTATCCCTCCCAGTCCATCTCCATGTCTAGTTCCCTGTATCCCTCCCAGTCCAGCTCCATGTCTAGTTCCCTGTATCCCTCCCAGTCCAGCTCCATGTCTAGTACCCTGTATCCCTCCCAGTCCAGCTCCATGTCTAGTTCCCTGTATCCCTCCCAGTCCAGCTCCATGTCTAGTTCCCTGTATCCCTCCCAGTCCAGCTCCATGTCTAGTTCCCTGTATCCCTCCCAGTCCAGCTCCATGTCTAGTTCCCTGTATCCCTCCCAGTCCAGCTCCATGTCTAGTTCCCTGTATCCCTCCCAGCTCCATGTCTAGTTCCCTGTATCCCTCCCAGTCCAGCTCCATGTCTAATTCCCTGTATCCCTCCCAGTCCAGCTCCATGTCTAGTTCCCTGTATCCCTCCCAGTCCAGCTCCATGTCTAGTTCCCTGTATCCCTCCCAGCTCCATGTCTAGTTCCCTGTATCCCTCCCAGTCCAGCTCCATGTCTAGTTCCCTGTATCCCCCCCAGCTCCATGTCTAGTTCCCTGTATCCCTCCCAGTCCAGCTCCATGTCTAGTTCCCTGTATCCCTCCCAGTCCAGCTCCATGTCTAGTTCCCTGTATCCCTCCCAGCTCCATGTCTAGTTCCCTGTATCCCTCCCAGCTCCATGTCTAGTTCCCTGTATCCCTCCCAGTCCAGCTCCATGTCTAGTTCCCTGTATCCCTCCCAGTCCAGCTCCATGTCTAGTACCCTGTATCCCTCCCAGTCCAGGTCCATGTCTAGTTCCCTGTATCCCTCCCAGTCCAGCTCCATGTCTAGTTCCCTGTATCCCTCCCAGTCCAGCTCCATGTCTAGTTCCCTGTATCCCTCCCAGTCCAGCTCCATGTCTAGTTCCCTGTATCCCTCCCAGTCCAGCTCCATGTCTAGTTCCCTGTATTCCTCCCAGTCCAGCTCCATGTCTAGTTACCTGTATCCCTCCCAGTCCAGCTCCATGTCTAGTTCCCTGTATCCCTCCCAGTCCAGCTCCATGTCTAGTTCCCTGTATCCCTCCCAGTCCAGCTCCATGTCCAGTTCCCTGTATCCCTCCCAGCTCCATGTCTAGTTCCCTGTATCCCCCCCAGCTCCATGTCCAGTTCCCTGTATCCCTCCCAGTCCAGCTCCATGTCTAGTTCCCTGTATCCCTCCCAGTCCAGCTCCATGTCTAGTACCCTGTATCCCTCCCAGTCCAGGTCCATGTCTAGTTCCCTGTATCCCTCCCAGTCCAGCTCCATGTCTAGTTCCCTGTATCCCTCCCAGTCCAGCTCCATGTCTAGTTCCCTGTATCCCTCCCAGTCCAGCTCCATGTCTAGTACCCTGTATCCCTCCCAGTCCAGCTCCATGTCTAGTTCCCTGTATCCCTCCCAGTCCATCTCCATGTCTAGTTCCCTGTATCCCTCCCAGTCCAGCTCCATGTCTAGTTCCCTGTATCCCTCCCAGTCCAGCTCCATGTCTAGTTCCCTGTATCCCTCCCAGTCCAGCTCCATGTCTAGTTCCCTGTATCCCTCCCAGCTCCATGTCTAGTTCCCTGTATCCCTCCCAGCTCCATGTCTAGTTCCCTGTATTCCTCCCAGCTCCATGTCTAGTTCCCTGTATCCCTCCCAGTCCAGCTCCATGTCTAGTTCCCTGTATCCCTCCCAGTCCAGCTCCATGTCTAGTTCCCTGTATCCCTCCCAGTCCAGCTCCATGTCTAGTTCCCTGTATCCCTCCCAGTCCAGCTCCATGTCTAGTTCCCTGTATCCCTCCCAGTCCAGCTCCATGTCTAGTTCCCTGTATCCCTCCCAGTCCAGCTCCATGTCTAGTTCCCTGTATCCCTCCCAGCTCCATGTCTAGTTCCCTGTATCCCTCCCAGTCCAGCTCCATGTCTAGTTCCCTGTATCCCTCCCAGTCCAGCTCCATGTCTAGTTCCCTGTATCCCTCCCAGTCCAGCTCCATGTCTAGTTCCCTGTATCCCTCCCAGCTCCATGTCTAGTTCCCTGTATCCCTCCCAGTCCAGCTCCATGTCTAATTCCCTGTATCCCTCCCAGTCCAGCTCCATGTCTAGTTCCCTGTATCCCTCCCAGTCCAGCTCCATGTCTAGTTCCCTGTATCCCTCCCAGCTCCATGTCTAGTTCCCTGTATCCCTCCCAGTCCAGCTCCATGTCTAGTTCCCTGTATCCCTCCCAGTCCAGCTCCATGTCTAGTTCCCTGTATCCCTCCCAGTCCAGCTCCATGTCCAGTTCCCTGTATCCCTCCCAGCTCCATGTCTAGTTCCCTGTATCCCCCCCCAGCTCCATGTCCAGTTCCCTGTATCCCTCCCAGTCCAGCTCCATGTCTAGTTCCCTGTATCCCTCCCAGTCCAGCTCCATGTCTAGTACCCTGTATCCCTCCCAGTCCAGGTCCATGTCTAGTTCCCTGTATCCCTCCCAGTCCAGCTCCATGTCTAGTTCCCTGTATCCCTCCCAGTCCAGCTCCATGTCTAGTTCCCTGTATCCCTCCCAGTCCAGCTCCATGTCTAGTTCCCTGTATCCCTCCCAGTCCATCTCCATGTCTAGTTCCCTGTATCCCTCCCAGTCCAGCTCCATGTCTAGTTCCCTGTATCCCTCCCAGTCCAGCTCCATGTCTAGTTCCCTGTATCCCTCCCAGTCCAGCTCCATGTCTAGTTCCCTGTATCCCTCCCAGTCCAGCTCCATGTCTAGTTCCCTGTATCCCTCCCAGTCCAGCTCCATGTCTAGGTCCCTGTATCCCTCCCAGTCCAGCTCCATGTCTAGTTCCCTGTATCCCTCCCAGTCCAGCTCCATGTCTAGTTCCCTGTATCCCTCCCAGTCCAGCTCCATGTCTAGTTCCCTGTATCCCTCCCAGCTCCATGTCTAGTTCCCTGTATCCCTCCCAGTCCAGCTCCATGTCTAGTTCCCTGTATCCCTCCCAGTCCAGCTCCATGTCTAGTTACCTGTATCCCTCCCAGTCCAGCTCCATGTCTAGTTCCCTGTATCCCTCCCAGCTCCATGTCTAGTTCCCTGTATCCCTCCCAGTCCAGCTCCATGTCTAGTTCCCTGTATCCCTCCCAGTCCAGCTCCATGTCTAGCTCCCTGACACACCTGTGACAGATTGTCTTCTGATCTCTGACTAGGACCACAGAGGGCTGTATGACTACGTGCCTGAGAGAAAATCCTCTTTTTTTTATAAGGACCCCCACAGAGAGCTGTGATTGGTTGAACCTTTGATAGATGATATATTCTGATGTGTCTGTGTTTGCTTAGTGCCTACGCTGTCTACCCAGGGTGTGTGTGTGTGTGATTACTAGATTTTTTTACTGAACAAAAAAAGAAATGCAAC